>NC_141874.1:653528366-653680616 GCF_056163025.1 Triticum urartu | reverse complement strand
TACGATGACAGTTATATTATGAGTTTATGCATTTTGATGTACCGAAGGTTGTTCGGAGTCCCGGATGTGATCACGGACATGACGAGGAGTCTCAAAATGGTCGAGACGTAAAGATTGATATATTGGAAGCCTATGTTTGGATATCGGAAGTGTTCCGGGTGAAATCGGGATTTTACCGGAGTACCGGGAGGTTACCGGAACCCCCCGGGAGCTATATGGGCCTTAGTGGGCTTTAGTGGAAAGGAGAAAGGGGCAGCCCAAGGTGGCTGTGCACCTCCCCCCCTTCCCCTAGTCCTATTAGGACTAGGAGAGGTGGCCGGCCCCCTCTCTCTCTTTCCCCCCTCAAGGAGTCCTATTCCAACTAGGATTGGGGGGGAGGGGGGAATCCTACTCCCAGAGGGAGTAGGACTCTCCTGGCGCGCCCTCCCTTGGCCGGCCAGCCTCCCCCCTCTAGTCCTTTATATACAGAGGCAGGGCACCCCAAAGAACACACAAGTTGATCCACGTGATCTATTCCTTAGCCGTGTGCGGCGCCCCCAGCCACCATAGTCCTCGATAATACTGTAGCGGAGTTTAGGCGAAGCCCTGCTGCTGCAGTACATCAAGATCGTCACCACGCCGTCGTGCTGACGGAACTCTTCCCCGACACTTTGCTGGATCGGAGTCCGGGGATCGTCATCGAGCTGAACGTGTGCTCGAACTCGGAGGTGCCGTAGTTTCGGTGCTTGATCGGTTGGATCGTGAAGACGTACAACTACTTCCTCTACGTTGTGTCAACGCTTCCGCAGTCGGTCTGCGTGGGTACGTAGACAACACTCTGCCCTCTCGTTGCTATGCATCACCATGATCTTGCGTGTACGTAGGAAATTTTTTGAAATTACTACGAAACCCAACAAAATATACCTTTCACTTTGCCATCATTCTTATCCACCAAATACTTGGGGCAGTTCCGCTTCCAGTGACCAGTCCCTTTGCAGTAGAAGCACTCAATCTCAGGCTTAGGTCCAGACTTGGGCTTCTTCCCTTGAGCATCAACTGGTTCACTGTTCTTCTTGAAGTTCCCTTTCTTCCCTTTGCCATTTTTCTTGACACTAGTGGTTTTGTTAACCATCAACACTTGATGCTCCTTCTTGATTTCTACATCCGCAACCTTTAGCATTGCGAAGAGCTCGGGAATTGTCTTTTCCATCCCTTGCATATTATAGTTCATCACGAAGCCTTTATAGCTTGGTGGCAGTGATTGAAGAACTCTATCAATGACACTATCATCAGGAAGATTAACTCCCAGCTGAGTCAAGTGGTTGTGGTACCCAGACATACTGAGTATGTGTTCACTGACAGAACTATTCTCCTCCATTTTGCAGCTATAGAACTTTTTGGAAACTTCATATCTCTCAACTCGGGCATTTGCTTGAAATATTAACTTCAACTCCTAGAACATCTCATATGCTCCATGACATTCAAAACGTCTTTGAAGTCCCGATTCTAAGCCGTAAAGCATGGCACACTGAACTACCGAGTAGTCATCAGCTTTGCTCTGCCAGACGTTCATAACGTCTGAAGTTGCTCCTGCAGCGGGTCTTGCACCTAGCGGTGCTTCCAGGACGTAATTCTCCTATGCAACAATGAGGATAATCCTCAAGTTACGGACCTAGTCCATGTAGTTGCTACCATCATCTTTCAACTTAGCTTTCTCTAGGAATGCATTAAAATTCAAGGGAACGGTAGCACAGGCCATTGATCTACAACAACATAGACATGCAAATACTATCAGGTACTAAGTTCATGATAAATTAAAGTTCAATTAATCATATTACTTAAGAACTCCCACTTAGATAGGCATCCCTCTAGTCATCTAAATGATCATGTGATCCATATCAACTAAACCATGTCCGATCATCACGTGAGATGGAGTAGTTTTCAATGGTGAACATCACTAAGTTGATCATATCTATTATATGATTCACATTTGACCTTTCGGTCTCAGTGTTCCGAGGCCATATCTGCATATGCTAGGCTCATCTAGTTTAACCCGAGTATTCTGCACATGCAATACTGGCTTGCACCTGTTGTATGTGAATGTAGAGCTTGTCACACCCGATCATCACGTGGTGTCTCAGCACGACGAACTGTAGCAACGGTGCATACTCAGGGAGAACACTTGTACCTTGAAATTTAGTGAGGGGTCATCTTATAATGCTACCGCCGTACTAAGCAAAATAAGATGCATAAAGGATAAACGTCACATGCAATCAAAATATGTGACATGATATGGGCATCATCATCTTGTGCCTTTGATCTCCATCTCCAAAGCACCGTCATGATCTCCATCGTCACCGGCTTGACACCTTGATCTCCATCGTAGCATCGTTTTCATGTCGCCAACTATTGCTTCTACGACTATCGCTACCGCTTAGTGATAAAGTAAAGCAATCACATGGCGATTGTATTTCATACAATAAAGCGACAACCATAAGGCTCCTGCCAGTTGCCGATAACTTTTACAAAACATGATCATCTCATACAAAAATTTATATCTCATCACGTCTTGACCATATCACATCACAACATGCCCTGCAAAAACAAGTTAGACGTCCTCTACTTTGTTGTTGCAAGTTTTACATGGCTGCTATGGGCTTCTAGCAAGAACCGTTATTACCTACACATCAAAACCACAACGATTTTTCATCAAGTGTGTTGTTTTAACCTTTAACAAGGACCGATCATAGTCAAACTCGATTCAACTAAAGTTGGAGAAACAGACACCCGCCAGCCACCTGTGTGCGAAGCACGTCGGTAGAACCAGTCTCATGAACGCGGTCATGTAATGTCGGTCCGGGCTGCTTCATCCAACAATACCGTCGAATCAAAGTAAGACGTTGGTGGTAAGAAGTATGACTATTATCGCCCACAACTCTTTGTGTTCTACTCGTGCATATAACATCTACACATAGACCTGGCTTGGATGCCACTATTGGGTAACGTAGTAACTCAAAAAAATTCCTACGATCATGCAAGATCTAACTAGGAGATGCATAGCAATGATAGGGGGAGAGTGTGTCCATGTACCCTCGTAGACCGAAAGTGGAAGCGTTTAGTAACGCTGTTGATGTAGTCGAACGTCTTCACGATCCAACCGATTCAAGTACCGAACGTACGACACCTCCGTGTTCAGCACACGTTCAGCATGATGACGTCCCTTGAGCTCTTGATTCAGTTGAGGCCGAGGGAGAGTTCCGTCAGCACGACGGCGTGGCGACGGTGATGATGAAGTTACCGGCACAGGGCTTCACCTAAGCACTACGACGATATGACTGAGGTGTTGAACTGTGGAGGGGGCACCGCACACGGCTAAGAGATTGTCTGTTGTGCTATTAGGGTGCCCCTGGCCACGTATATAAAGGAGGGAGGGAGAGAGGAGGCCGGCCAGGAGGGGCGCGCCAAGGGAGGAGTCCTACTTGGACTCCTAGTCCAAGTAGGATTCGCCACCCCCCCTTTCCTTTCTTCCACTGGAGGGAAATGAAGGAGGGGAGAAGGAGAAGGAAGGAGGGGGTTGCGCCCCCACCCCTTTTCCAATTCGGTTTGGGCAGGGGGAGGCGTGCGCCACCTCGTGGCCCTTCTTCCCTCTCTCCACTAAAGCCCACTAAGGCCCATTAACTTCCCCGGGGGGTTCCGGTAACCTCCTGGTACTCCGAAAAAATGCCCGAACCACTCGGAACCATTCCGATGTCCAAATGCAACCTTCCAATATATGAATCTTTACCTCTCGACCATTTAGAGACTCCTTGTCATGTCCGTGATCTCATCCGGGACTCCGAACAAACTTCGGTCATCAAATCACATAACTCATAATACAAATCGTCATCGAACGTTAAGCGTGCGAACCCTACGGGTTTGAGAACTATGTAGACATGACCGAGACACATCTCTGGTCAATAACCAATAGCGGAACCTGGATGCTCATATTGGCTCCTACATATTCTACAAAGATCTTTATCGGTCAAACTGCATAACAACACACGTCATTCCCTTTGTCACCGGTATGTTACTTGCCCGAGATTCGATCGTCGGTATCATCATACCTAGTTCAATCTCGTTACCGGCATGTCTATTTACTCATTCCGTAATGCATCACCCCATAACTAACTCATTAGTCATATTGCTTGCAAGGCTTATAGTGATGTGCATTACCAAGAGGGCCCAGAGATACCTCTCCGATACATGGAGTGACAAATCCTAATCTCGATCTATGCAAACTCAACAAGCACCATCGGAGACACCTGTAGAGCATCTTTATAATCACTCAGTTACGTTGTGACGTTTGATAGCACACAAGGTGTTCCTCCTGTATTCGGGAGTTGCATAATCTCATAGTCAAAGGAACATGTATAAGTCATGAAAAAGGTAATAACAATAAAACTAAACGATCATTATGCTAAGCTAACGGATGGGTCTTGTCCATCACATCATTCTCTAATGATGTGATCCCGTTGATCAAATGACAACACATGTCTATGGCCAGGAAACTTAACCATCTTTGATTAACGAGCTAGTCAAGTAGAGGCATACTGGGGACACTCTGTTTTTCTATGTATTCACACATGTACTAAGTTTCTGATTAATACAATTCTAGCATGAATAATAAACATTTATCATGATATAAGGAAATATAAATAACAACTTTATTGTTGCCTCTAGGGCATATTTCCTTCAAACCCGTCCATGCACGCGAGCGAACTCTCTCAGGACGGCCGACCAGCAACCGCTCCCACATCCAAATTAAAAGGGCCGAAACAAATCCACACATGCCGGAGGTCTCTTCGGTCCTCCGTGTTGCGTCGTCCAGCTACAAATATGAAGTGATGATGAGCAGATAGCACAATCTAAAACAACATACATTGGTGGAAAACGAGTATTGAGATTTTATCGTACTGAGCGGTATAGGTAAGCTAGGTCGGCGGACCCCCGGTTGTACCCCTCATCCCAGTCCTCCAAGAAGCCGAGATTTATCCATAGGGCGCAATTGTAACGCCCCGGACACACCCGCCGGTGGTCGTTACTCCTGGCGGGATCTAGACTGGCCCCACAAATCAATACTAGTCTTTTCTGCGCACTTTGTCCTCACTCGTGCGCACTCAGGAGCAACTTCCCGGTCGGTCACCCATCCTGAAACTACTTCAAGCTAACCACGCTTAACTTTGGAGTTCTGTTCGTATGGGCTCCCGGAAAAGAAGGAATTCCTTATTGATATGAGTAGTCTATCATCCCTAATAAGCCAGGCTATCACATACACCCCCACTTAGAGGAACCGACGTCCTCGTCGGGCCACAGGAACATTCCCTCTTGGCACATATGTTTGTGCATCCAGTCCGGCACATGTGCCATGCTGTGTGCCACGACAGGTCACAAACATCATGCACAACATGACCACGCACCTATCCGCAAACATCTGTGTAACCGCAAGGGTCGGCTCTGATACCAACTTGTAACACCCTGGACACACCCGTCGGGGGTCGTTACTCACTAGTCTTTTCTGCCAACTTTGTCCTCACTCGTGCGCACCCAGGAGCAGCTTCTCGGTCGGTCACCCATCTTGAAACTACTTCAAGCTAAGCACGCTTAACTTTGGAGTTCTGTTCGAATGGGCTCCCGGAAAAGAAGGAAGTCCTTATTGATATGAGTAGTCTATCATCCCTAATAAGCCACCCTATCACATACACCCCCACTCAGAGGAACCGACGTCCTCGTCGGGCCACAGGAACATTCCCTCTTGGCACATACGTTTGTGCATCCAATCCAGCACATGTGCCATGCCGTGTGCCATGATGGGTCACAAACGTCATGCACAACATGACCACGCACCTATCTGCAAACATCTGTGTAACCGCGAGGGTCGGCTCTGATACCAACTTGTAATGCCCCGTTAAACACCCGCTGGTGGTCATTACTCCTGGCGGGATCTAGACTAGCCCCACAAATCAATACTAGTCTTTTCTGCGCATTTTGTCCTCACTCGTGCGCACCCAGGAGCAACTTCCCGATCGGTCACCCATCCTGAAACTACTCCAAGCTAAGCACGCTTATCTTTGGAGTTCTGTTCGAATGGGCTCCCGAAAAAGAAGGAATTCCTTATTGATATGAGTAGTCTATCATCCCTAATAAGCTAGGCTATCACATCAATCCCCCGAGCAGTCTGGAAAGACGACCTCCGTCAGAAGGTACCACAAATAGGCCCTCGGGTACTGCTCCACGGTCCGCTCATCGGCATCTTGCGGGCATATGGTCCGGTTCTCCAGGAGTCACTTGAGCCGCACACCGGATGTTCTGTTCCCCTTCATGGGAGAGCAGTCGCCGATCAGGGCGATCACCCTCTGCTGCCAGTTGGCCCTCTCCACTCGCCCAGTCCGAGCATGGCCCTGGATGGGCAGGGTCGTGATCATGCCGAAGTCCTGGAGGAGTCACTGTCATCTCACCTCAGGTGAGATGGAAACTATGCGTCTCGGGGCGCCACCGGTCAATCAATGTCGTAAGAGCCGATTGGACGAGCACCGAGGTCTGTCTTTTGAACTGAAGAATGATACCCAACATCCGTGCTCTCCTGAAGTACGGAGTGTAGCGCTCGTCGTACTGCATCTGCACGGCCTTTGTGTGGCCCCTCATCTGCAATAGGGGAGCATTTGTCAAAGTGTAAACGGAATTGTTAGTAACTAATTTTGTCATAATAAACAATACAGCAAATTGACGATAGACATTACCATTCCGTTCTCCATAAAACGGACGCGGTGACCATTGTCGAAAGCATGATCAAGCATGGTGTACTTCACGCCGATTTCTGGCGCAGGGGGGGCACCGATAACAATTGGAAATGATGTCATTTTCAACCAACTTGTATCCTTTTGAACAAACATGAACATATCAAGTCCAAATATAAATGAATCATATTCAACCAACATTCATTATTTATCATATGTTCAACCAATATAAATGATCAATGTAAATGAATCATATTCAACCAACATAATTCATTCAACAACATTCCACCATCACTCATGCACTTGTTTATTCAATATTTATAAGAAAATTGCATATACACTATTCACCAAAATCCATCATATGACCATTTGTTCAAAAAAATGCATATACATAATTCAATCATATGTAGGCAACTACTTACAATCCCTCCAACATCAATCATATGACCATTTGTTCAAAAATAATTTTAATCTCCAACTACCTTCGTGATGAACTAGGGTTCATATCAAAACTACATATAATTTCCACAACTAGTTATTAGAGTTCATATTCAACCATATACATCATATAGAATCAACCTAAGCAATCCTAGGATAGACACAAAGTAAGAAAATAGGGTTTATTTGCACCAAATAATGCATCGAATTGAAAGCGTTTCGAGTAGAACTAATTGGAGGGATTGAGAGAGCTTACTTTTCCCGTTTCGGAGCCATCTCGATCCGCAAAAATGGTGGCAAAACGAAGAAGATCGGAGGGGGGGAGTGGAGGGGACTAGAGAGAGCTTGTGCTCTCTGTTCTTGCGGCGTCGCGCGGCTGAGGAGAAGAAGATGGGGGCTGGTTGGTGGGCGGGCCCCACGAGCCGGCCCCGCGGGCTTATAAGGTTTCAGCACCTACCGCCAGAGTCTACAGCGGTAGGGTTACATAGCCTACCGCCGTGGGCTCTGGTGGTAGGGGGGGCAGGATACTGTTCCGTCTACTTGAGGCTGACGTGGATGAGTGGGCTACCGCCGTTCTCTCCCTGTGGTGGTAGCCTGCATTTGCCTATCGCCTTGATCATTGGCGATAGATAAAAGGGTCAAATTCCAAAAGGTTTCGAATATGGGTCAGATCTCGCTTATTTTTGACAAAAATGTCAAAACACGAAATTTGGCCACAAAGCGTAGGCACTGAACTGCAAAAGCGAGATCTAATAAGCGGAAAGAAAAAGAAAAAAGGCAGACGACCGAGACCGCGACCCCACGCGTCGCCCGGCAGCTTCGTGGCACGCGCCGGCCTGACTTGCATTGACTGATGTTTCCCGTTATACCCCTGCGCACACCGCCGGCTTTACCCGCTCCAACTCCTTATCCACGAAACCGCCAGGGGGTAGAATTGGAACTGCCCGCCCCGGCTCTCGCGCTCACGAACCCCACGACTCCCCTCCTAGTATAAACCGCTCCAACGGGGAACTGCCATTCCTCTGCTTCGAGCCGAAGCATCAGAGAAAATTTTGATCCAAAACTTTCCTTAGCCATTTGATCTAGAGACTGTCTCGCCGTTAGGGTTTAGCGTGGGGATGGATTACGAGCAAGGCGGCGGCGCTGGCCGCGGCCGCGGGAGATCTCGCGGCGGCGGCGGCGGGCGTGGCGGGGCGCCCGGTGGGTACGGGCCTCAAGGAGGCGGCGGAGGCTACGGAGGAGGCGGTCAAGGCCGGGGCGCTCAGGGAAGCGGTGGAGGATACGGAGGAGGCGGAGGCTACGCGCCCCAAGGGGGCATGGAGGGCCGCGGGGGCGGCTACGCGCCTCGCGGCGGAGGGTACGCTCCTCGCGGGGGCGGCGAGGGCCGCGGACGAGGCTATGGTCCTCAGGGAGGCGGCGAGGGCCGCGGAGGCGGCTACGGCGGAGGCGGTCCGGGAGGGCGTGGTCCTGGCGGCGGTGGGCGTGGGTACGGCCCCGGCGGTGGGCGTGGTGGGAACGCGTGGGCGCAGCCTGGGAGAGGGCCCGCCGGAGGACCCGGGGAATACGTTCCGGTGAGGGCGCCGGCGCCAGCGTCTGCGGCGAGGAGGGTTGAGTCCGAGGAGGCGGGGCGCTCATCTGGATCCGTCGGTAAGCACTTCCCCTGTCCTGCTTAACTTAGCATACTCTGTTCCTAAGCAATGTTCAATACCTTGACGGTTTGTCAAGTAATCTAGGGATTTGTGACGGTGAATTGAGTCTATACGGTATGGTTCCACTTGTTTGTGCGATTGATCAAGGCGTTCCTTATCGCCTCTGTGTCGATGGTATAGCAGGGAACTTCTCATCGTTGACTAGAATGATGGGGGTGCGATCTGAACTGTATTTTGTTCGGCCCTTGCAGATTTCTGCACTATTCTTCGTCCTTGAGATGCTAGATTAATTTTCGTACCATCGTAGCATTGTGTGATTATATCGTAATATCATCTTCCTCGAGTTAGCTTAGGTTTCATATAATTTTGAGTTCGGTATGCATTGAACAAATAATTATAGATGAGATCTATCTGTATGATAATCTCCACTAGATCTTGGCTCATACTCCTACCTGTTAGTGATTATATCAAGTTTGTATCTGGAGGAAGCATTTAATTTTAGGATGATTAGATTGTTACTATCGTGTTATGCAAAACAAGCGAGAGGAATTTGTGGCAATGCCTTGTTTAGGCACACACATAAATTACTAATTTTGAATCATTTGCAATTTTTATTCCACTGTTTCCCCATGAGAGTTATTTGTTTCAGAGGATACAGAGCACTTGTGAAAAGGGGAAAACTAGGATTTCAGGTAGCCTTATTTTGTTTGCCAGCTTGCAGTTTGAGAAGATTCAGACACTGTTTAATTTTACCCAAATTTCTGAATGATTAGCAATTTTTCCTATGTTGACTTGGGAAAAAATCATATTAGAACATAAGCTGGAAAGAAAAAAATATATTTTTGTTGAGTATTTGGCTCGTGCAAATTTACCTTGTTTCTAATTCTAACTGATCTTCCTTTTTCACTAGAACGCATCAGCTCCAAAGAAGTGGCAAAATTAGAACCACTAGCGCCCCCAGTTGCTGTGTCTCCCAATGGCATACGTGTGCCAATGCAAAGACCTGATGGTGGTGGAACATTATGTCAAGCCAGGGTCCAGCTTTTGGTAAACCACTTCATAGTCAAGTACCCAAAGCTGTCAACCTTTTTCCACTATGACATAGATATCAAGTTTGATCCAGCGTCTTCAAAGGTTTCTGGCAAGGAGCTCTCCAATGCAGATTTTCTTTCTGCAAAGGCCGAGCTTTTCAAGGATGACAGCTTTCGGCAGCTTTCATCGGCTGTTGCTTATGATGGAAAGAGAAACCTATTTACTGTTGCACAACTGCCAGAAGGTTTATTCCGTGTCAGAGTTCGTTCAAAGACCTACATTGTATCAGTAGAGTTCAAGAAGCAGCTTCCTCTAAGCCAACTCTCGGAGCTGCCTGTGGCTAGGGAGATCTTACAGGGTCTTGATGTCATTGTGCGTGAGGCTTCTAGCTGGAGCAAGATTATACTTGGTCATGGATTTTACTCACCACAAAGCAAAGTGGATATGGGGTCAGGTGTTGTATCTATGAAAGGAACCCAGCAGACCCTTAAACACACTCAGCAGGGACTGGTCCTATGTGTCGACTATTCAGTTATGCCATTTCGCAGAGATGGACCTGTTCTGGATATCGTGCGGCAGTTTATAAAGCCCCTTCCCCTCGACTACAGGACAGCACTGAACAAGACTCATCGGGAAAAGTTGGTGTATGAGCTCAAAGGCCAGCGTGTTACTGTGTCCCACCGGAAGACTAAGCAGAAGTACACTATTCAAGGCTTCACTGATTTGCCAGCCAGCCAGATCACCTTTTTAGATTCGGAATCAGGGCAGTCAAGGAAACTTGTTGACTATTTTGCTCAGCAGTATGGCAAGGTGATTGAGTATCAGATGCTTCCATGCCTGGATTTGAGCAAGAGCAAAGACAAACCAAATTATGTGCCCATTGAGCTTTGTAAGCTTATTGAAGGACAGAGGTATCCAATGGCAAATTTGAATAAGGACACTGATAGAGCACTGAAAGGCAAGGCTTTAATTAAGGCAGCTGAGCGGAAGTGGGAGATTGAGACTGCGGTCAAAGCTGAAGATGGGCCTTGCAGGTAACTATTTGAGTTTGAATCAATTTATATGGTTTGCAAATGTATAACCATCTGTTAGTATTTTGGTCATAGGAAACTACTCTCTCCGTCCCATAATATAAGAGCGTTTTTTACACTAGTGTAGTGTCAAAAATGTATAACCATCTGTTAGTATTTTGGTCATAGGAAACTGACATGTTGCAGTATTTAACTGGTACTATGATAAGTTGATGCTCTTTTTTACAAAAGTACCTCTACCACATTACTCCCTCCGTTCCATAATATTTGAACTAAAACCACGACAAGTATTATGGAACAGAGTACTTAATACGGATGCTATTACATTCTTGGTAGAGAAAGTAGATTGTAACCATGTAATCAGTATATATTTGCCAACTCATGTTCTCATTTGCTTGTTTGTGTTCCTGATATTTAAGCCCTTCTCTGTCTTATTTCTTTTGCAAAGGGACAATATGAACTCAGTAACAGATCTTTATCTTTTTTGTGGAAAAATGAAAAAAAATGTTTGTATCAGGTACTAATCACCATTTTATTTCCAGGGGAGAAATAGCTCAACAGTTTGGGATTTCTTTGGATGTGAAGATGATGGAAGTCACTGGCAGGGTCCTTTCTCCTCCCATGCTGACACTCGGCTCCTCCAGAGGAGCCCCTGGCAATTTAAGTATCACTCCATCTAATTGCCAGTGGAACCTCATGGGGAAGAAGCTGGTAGAAGGCAAAGCACTTCAGTGCTGGGGCATTGTGGACTTCAGTGCACGGCCATCTCACAACAAGCAGCAAGCGCTTGATGGGAACATGTTTATTAACTATATCGTCAGGAAGTGCTGTGACCTTGGCATTCAGATGAACAAGACAGCATGTTTTGTGCATCTATCGACAATGTCAGTGCTATCAGATCCACACCAACTGTACGAGGAGCTGAACAAAGCCAAGCAGGCTGCGGTGAAGAAGAACCAGAAGCTGCAGCTCCTCTTCTGCCCGATGTCTGAACAGCATCCTGGGTACAAGACACTGAAGCTGATCTGCGAGACGCAGCTGGGGATCCAAACCCAGTGTTTCTTGAGCCACCTTGCAAACAAAACCCAGGGCCAGGACCAGTACATGTCCAACCTTGCTCTCAAGATCAACAGCAAGCTCGGGGGCATCAACGTCCAGCTCCAGGACAAGCTCCCACTGGACAACGGTGTTCCTTACATGTTCATCGGCGCGGACGTGAACCACCCGTCACCCGGGAATGTGGAAAGCCCGTCGATAGCAGCTGTGGTTGCGTCCATGAATAGGGGCGCCACCAAGTACGTGCCTAGAATCCGCGCCCAGCCACACCGCTGTGAGGTGATCAAGAACCTCGGCGAGATTGTCCAAGAACTCATCGGTGTCTTTGAGAAGAAGGCCGGCGTAAAGCCTCAGAAGATCATTTACTTCCGTGATGGCGTGAGTGATGGGCAGTTCGAGATGGTCCTTAACGAGGAGCTTGCAGACATGGAGAAGGTGATCAAGGTGAAGGGCTACTCGCCTACGATCACCGTGATTGTGGCCAAGAAGCGGCACCACACGCGGCTGTTCCCCAAGGAGCACAACGAGCCGCTGCAGACGAAGAACGGCAATGTGCTCCCTGGCACGGTGGTGGACACCAGAATTGTCGACCCTGTGACGTACGACTTCTACCTGTGCAGCCACAACGGGCTGATAGGGACCAGCCGGCCGACGCACTACTACAACCTGATGGACGAACACGGCTACGGGTCGGACGACTTGCAGAGGCTGGTGTACAACCTCTGCTTCGTGTTCGCGCGCTGCACCAAGCCCGTATCACTGGCGACGCCCGTCTACTACGCTGACCTGGCGGCATACCGTGGCAGGCTCTACTATGAGGGCATGCTGGCGTCCCAGCCCCAGGTGCGCAGCTCGTCGTCCTCGGCCTCCTCCGCAGCGGCGGGTGCTTCTGACTTCAGCAACTTCCCGATGCTGCACGTGGATCTTCAGGACAACATGTTCTTCATCTGACGCTGGCGTTTCACCCGGTGTTGCTTAGGGTCTTGGTCGGGTAGAAACATATATACAAACTATTTCGTATTGTCTGAACTTGGTCCGGTAGAACATATACCCCAAACTGCTTGGTATGGTCTGAACTTTGAACTTGAAATGTGTTGCTAGTTGTGTCATTGTCCGTGTGCTTCAGGTCTGTGTTTTTAACTATAGCTGTGTTGGTTGCCTGACCTTGGTGGCTTGACTGTATCTTCGGAGATTCTGATGATGAAATTCCATGGAAGTTGTAACAACTTTCGATTCATTTCATCATCTCGTAAATCTGAACGGTGGGAATTTGCTTGTCACTTGATATGGATGGTGTAATTATTTGCTCCATCAGGGACAAGTAGCTTCAGACAAAGAATGCTTTTAAAACTGTTCTTGTCATGAACAGATTGCAGCAGTTAGCGCCGAACAAGTCTCTTCTCTATCACAGATTCACAAGAGCATACACAGAAAGTAGAGGCCGGCACAACAAATTCAAACACAGAGAGCACCGATTCTCTTCTCCTCAATTCAGCAATAACAAGTCATGTCTATATAAATAATTGCGCGCCAAAAGTGTCTATAAATAAGCTCTAAATAAACATCTCAAAAGAAAAAGAAAACTCTAAAATAGAGTTCCAATCGGCTAGGGAGACAATACATTTGGTACGGAGCCCATCCTTTGTTGGCGAGGAAGGAAGCTCCAGAGGCAAGCGTGTCCTGATCCTGGAAGCAGCCTCCCTCATTGGTGCAGAAGCAAACGATTACCAGTGCCTGCACACGACCATCACTGGTTTAAAGTGCCATCCGGGATTCAGAGCATAGGTCGACTCAAAATTCCAAGGACCAAAGGCCATGCGGGCGGGCCCAGGATTTCAAGAGTGTGTATTCAAAATTTCAAAGGCAGTTTTTTTGGAAGTCTAAATCCTTGTTTTGGCATATATGACGGATTCTAGTACCAGTTTACAAAAATTGGGTAATACCTATGGATATCGCAGAATATAATATATTCATAGAATTGATCATAATTTCAAATTTCCATCTTATAGAAAATCAATAACAGGTCGCAACGTAATTGATCATAATTGTTCAAAGATCGAAGTCGCAACATCTAAGATATATAGAGATGGAAAGTAAATAATGATAAAAAAGCTGATGAATCACAGGATGACAATCCTATCCTTGATGCTTTAAAAATGAGTTTAGTTTAACTAAGAATCTGCATGTTTAACACTGAAGGAATGTTAGTTTGCTAGTCTGTTAGAGGGTATTCTCTTCAATGAACTATTTAAAAACAAGCTGAGAAGCATGAGATACAGAGAGAAATCAATAACCAAAATCTAATTAGCAAGGTGAATACATCTAATTTCAATGAACAGATCATATGTACTGCTATGTGAGCCTAGGGATTTAAAATTCAAGACCGATGTGTGCCAAGATCAGTACAATTTGGGAACTATTTAGTTTAACAAAGAATCACAGGATGACAATCCTATCCTTGATGCTTCAAAAATGAGTTTAGTTTAACTAAGAATCTGCATGTTTAACACTGAAGGAATGTTAGTTTGCTAGTCTGTTAGAGGGTATTCTCTTCAATGAACTATTTAGAAACAAGCTGAGAAGCATGAGATACAGAGAGAAATCAATAACCAAAATCTAATTAGCAAGGTGAATACATCTAATTTCAATGAACAGATCATATGTACTGCTATGTGAGCCTAGGGATTTAAAATTCAAGACCGATGTGTGCAAAGATCAGTACAATTTGGGAACTATTTAGTTTAACTCAGAATCACAGGATGACAATCCTATCCTTGATGCTTTAAAAATGAGTTTAGTTTAACTAAGAATCTGCATGTTTAACACTAAAGGAATGTTAGTTTGCTAGTCTGTTAGAGGGTATTCTCTTCAATGAACTATTTAGAAACAAGCTGAGAAGCATGAGATACAGAGAGAAATCAATAACCAAAATCTAATTAGCAAGGTGAATACATCTAATTTCAATGAACAGATCATATGTACTGCTATGTGAGCCTAGGGATTTAAAATTCAAGACCGATGTGTGCAAAGATCAGTACAATTTGGGAACTATTTAGTTTAACTAAGAATCACAGGATGACAATCCTATCCTTGATGCTTTAAAAATGAGTTTAGTTTAACTAAGAATCTGCATGTTTAACACTAAAGGAATGTTAGTTTGCTAGTCTGTTAGAGGGTATTCTCTTCAATGAACTATTTAGAAACAAGCTGAGAAGCATGAGATACAGAGAGAAATCAATAACCAAAATCTAATTAGCAAGGTGAATACATCTAATTTCAATGAACAGATCATATGTACTGCTATGTGAGCCTAGGGATTTAAAATTCAAGACCGATGTGTGCAAAGATCAGTACAATTTGGGAACAGGGAAGGTAAATCTAATTTCAATGAACAGATCATATGTACTGCTATGTGAGCCTAGGGATTTAAAATTCAAGACCGATGTGTGCAAAGATCAGTACAATTTGGGAGCAGGGAAGGTAAATCTAATTTCAATGAACAGATCATATGTACTGCTATGTGAGCCTAGGGATTTAAAATTCAAGACCGATGTGTGCAAAGATCAGTACAATTTGGGAACTATTTAGTTTAACTAAGAATCACAGGATGACAATCCTATCCTTGATGCTTTAAAAATGAGTTTAGTTTAACTAAGAATCTGCATGTTTAACACTGAATAAATGTTAGTTTGCTAGTCTGTTAGAGGGTATTCTCTTCAATGAACTATTTAGAAACAAGCTGAGAAGCATGAGATACAGAGAGAAATCAATAACCAAAATCTAATTAGCAAGGTGAATACATCTAATTTCAATGAACAGATCATATGTACTGATATGTGAGCCTAGGGATTTAAAATTCAAGACCGATGTGTGCAAAGATCAATACAATTTGGGAACAGGGAAGGTAATTGAACCAGCGATAGATGTATGGACGGTGGTTCGAACGCGCGACCTGTTCTCTACGAGGGCTACGTTGGTACCATCGGGCCATCGCTCTGCTCATGACAAGGTGAATACATCTAATTTCAATGAACAGATCATATGTACTGATATGTGAGCCTAGGGATTTAAAATTCAAGACCGATGTGTGCAAAGATCAATACAATTTGGGAACAGGGAAGGTAATTGAACCAGCGATAGATGTATGGACGGTGGTTCGAACGCGCGACCTGTTCTCTACGAGGGCTACGTTGGTACCATCGGGCCATCGCTCTGCTCATGACAAGGTGAATACATCTAATTTCAATGAATAGATCATATGTACTGATATGTGAGCCTAGGGATTTAAAATTCAAGACCGATGTGTGCAAAGATCAATACAATTTGGGAACAGGGAAGGTAATTGAACCAGCGATAGATGTATGGACGGTGGTTCGAACGCATGACCTGTTCTCTACGAGGGCTACGTTGGTACCATCGGGCCATCGCTCTGCTCATGACAAAGTACTTCAAGCCTTTCTTTTATCAGTTCTTCAGTTCGTTTTGTTTTTTTATCCTATTCCGTTCTTTCTTTTTTTGTTTTTTAATGCGTGTTTATTTTTCAAATTTCGTGAACCTTTCCTCTAAATTTATGAAAATATAAAAAAATCGATGAACTTTTTTTCAAATTTGATGAACTTTTTCTAAATTTAATGAATTTTTTTCCAAAATCGATGAAATTTTTACAAATTTGATGAACTTTTTTGAAATTGGATGAACTTTTTTCAAATTCCGTTAACTTTTTGTTCGAAATCTATGAACTCTTTTAGATTTTGATGATTTTTTTTCAAATTCGATGAATGTTTTGCAAGTTCAATGAACTTTTTTTCGTAATTGGTGAATTTTTTTCCAAAATTGATGAACTTTATTTAAATTTTGTGAACTTTTCCCAATTTTTTGAAGTTTTTTTAATTCTGGAACGAAACGACCAAGCCAAGAAAATAATCGCGATGAGCTATCTGACTTCGACCTAGCGATCTTTGCGCTTAATGGGCCGGCCCAGCTTGCAGTGCCCGTGAGCGGCAGTGGGCGAACTGGTGCCTGCAGCGCCAATTAGGAGCTCCCTGGATGCATAGCGTGCGCGCACGGTGCAACCTGAAGCAGTTTGGGCCTATGGGCCATGGGGTGGGTAGTGAGCGAGAATTGCAAGCTGGGCTAGCCTCTATTTTTGGCCTGAATTGGTTAGCTAGCACGTTTATTGCATCAGTTTCATTTTTTTCTTGTACATACACATGATATACAGTATATATATCTAGTTTTTTGGCGAAAATAATGGGTATTCAACTGAATACCCTTGAATTGAGGTGGGCCCAATTGGGCCTATGGGCCATGGGGTGGGTAGTGAGGGAGAATTGCAAGCTGGGCTAGCCTCTGTTTTTGGGCTGAATTGGTTTTTTTTTTACGAAAGGGCTGAATTGGTTAGCTAGCACGTTTAGTGCATCAGTTTCATTTTTTCTTGTACATACACATGATATACAGTATATATATCTAGTTTTTTGTTGTTGAAAATAATGGGTATTCAACTGAATACCCTTGAATTGAGGTGGGCCCGCCCCTGCATGCAGGAAGGTGTTGCACTACGCCCACTGTTTCTGTCTGCACTTGTTTTCTAAACTTAACAGCAGTCTGCACCAGTTTGACGGTACGAGTCTTACAAGTTTACCTGCTTCTGCTTCTGACGAGCATCACAGAACTTTCAGCGGGCCTTGTGAGGCCAACTCCAGCGCACAACTCCAAATGGACGTCTGTTTAGCCTGAATTCTGTCTGTTTGAGTAGGGCAATGGGGTCGTGTTCGGGCCTGTTCTGGGATGGGGTAGCCGTGTTGGCCCCATCCTGTCCGCTGCGGCCAAAAATGCCCATATATTCATATTTCAATGTTCAAAACTACTTCCTTCATACCTAAATATTTGTCTTTTTAGAGATTTCAAATGGACTACCACATATGATGTATATAGACATATTTTAGAGTGTAGATTCACTCATTTTTCTCCGTATGTAGTCACTTGTTGAAATCTCTAGAAAGACAAATATTTAGGAACGGATGGAGTAGTTTGCATGTTCAAATATTAATTGTCTGGAAATAAAAATAATTTTACAGCCCAATCGAAATTGTCTCTGATAAAATAGTTTTACAACCAAATCTAAATTGTCTTAAATGAACATAATGGACCAATACATTTATTGGTTGTCAACGTGAGCCTACATGTGCTCAACCAAGTCATTTTGAAGGTCCAAATGAGTGTGCCAATCACGCATTTCACGATTAAATTGGGCAAACTGCTCAAACTTGGCCGGTTCTTGGTGCAGGGGCTCAACATTTTCACCTTGAAATCAAATCCTTGGTCGAAGATGTTGTTATCATGCTCATCCTCGACGATCATGTTGTGCATGGTCACACAAGTACTCATCACCTCCCAAAACTTCCCTTCATCCCATGTCAGTGCAGGGTTTTGAATGATACCCCATCGGAATTGAAGCACACCAAAAACACGTTCCACATTCTTTCTAGCACTCTCTTGTATTTGGGCAAATCTCTGTCTCTTCTCACCTTGGGGCTCGAGATTGTCTTCACAAAAGTTGACCACTGAGGATGTATACCATCAGCTAGGTAGTATCCCTTGTTGTACTGGTGGCCGTTGATCTCAAAGTTGACAGGTGGGGAGTGACCTTCTGCAAGCCTTGCGAATACCGAAGAACGCTGCAGCACGTTGATATCATTGTGAGAACCTGCCATGCTGAAGGAAGAGTGCCATATGCAAAGATCTTGCGAAGCCACAGCTTCTAATATGACAGTGCATGCTTTAACATGCCCCTACGAAAGCACGGGCGTGGTGGCGGCCATGTCGAGACGTGGTTTGGTATGAACGGGGGAGAGTGAGCAGTGAGGAGGCGGCCGGAGACTAGTAGCGGCGCCGGCAGCGGGGTGGGGCGGGGGAGAGCGGGCAGAGGCGTTGGGGGCGAATGGAGTGCTTGTGTCCTCGACAGGCGGGCCACGGGGAGGACAAGGGCCAGCCTGTCCGCGCGATGTACGTTTCATCCCAAACGCGACGCAAGTTTGGGTCGGGAATGAGTCGAAAACGGACGAAATCTGGATATTTGTCCATTTGGGCCGCACATTGGGCCGTGCTATTCGTCCTTTCTACCCCAAACGGACTAGGACGGACGGTATGGGGTCGTGCACTGAAGTTGGCTTCGTGCAAGCAACTAAAACCACTCAAATCCCCGTTCAAAGCAACAGGGGAAGAAGTACGACAATAGTACATCAGGATTTAGCTTCTTGCAAGCAAGGATATCAAGGCCTCTGAATCAGTAAATGCAAGTCAATTTTACGTTGACAGACACCTAATGGGTAGTATACACTCAGTGGACGGGAAACCTCCACCAACCCAGGTCATAGTGCACACAATGACCGGGACATCGGAATACCCGACTCAATCGCATTGGGAAATCACGAGCAGTCACCATGGGTAATGATATTCCATCAACTATATATTGATATATAAATTCTGGAGAAACATATAACCGGAAGTCTACAATTGTTGACATACATTTCTCAACTAGATTGAAGAAACCTTTCAAGTGATTCAAATCCAAATACCATGGCCATGGCAAAGTGTGAACAACACTCGGACTGAACTCAAGCAAAGGGTATAATCTAGGTAGAAATGATCTTGCTCAATAATGAGAAGGTATTCATAAGCAATACCTACACCAGTTTTCTTCTGAAAACAGAATTGAGAACAACGAGGTGGTGAAACAAAGAGCAAGTATTGTAGCACAGGGGTTCACGCAGACACCCAACTATTCTCTAGAGGTGGAATCTCATTCCGATAACTTATATCATTGACAGTTAAAAATCATCTATCTCTGCAGTTGATAGATGTAGTGATTACATAGCCATGTAGATCACTAGATTCAGACATATATGATTGTTTTCCGATGGAATCTCAATTCTGAATCGAAAACAAAATGCAACATACATTGTGTAAAATCGGTAAGCCACCATACGGCTTACTGTTGTCGGTACATATGGTACAACCGATGTAGTGAGATCCTTATACACAAGGATTTCTCCTACAATGATGATTATCCATGTTTGTATGTTTGCAATGATGACACATGTAATCTCTAAATGACGGAGTTCAAAATGAAGGATTTGGGTAAACCAAAATATTGCTCGTTACTACAACTTGAGCACCTTTATTCATACATTATGGTATACTATATTGTATATATCCATAATATATTGGAGAAATTCATTGTGGACAAATCTTATCCATCGTTAACTCTCATGGTAGTTCATTCTCTAGACGTAGGAATGATCTATTTTGATCGAGAGATGATGGAAATGAGATATTGGGACTTAATGTTCCATAATGCCATTGGATCCACCAAACACAATTAGTTGGGACTCAAGAATATCTATCGATATCTCCAAAGGCATCAAACATCTTTTCCTGGTTTTTCAGTTTCATAGAAATGTGAACACCGATATCATTGGATACATCGATCAGATCTCCATTATGTCAGATCGTAGACAAGCTTAGTGTTCCTACTTGGTGTGGTTGCCCTCTCATGAAGAGTCTTCAAAACAGACCTCATGGCTACATCCACCAACCATTATCTCAACGATAATGTTTCTTGTGTTGCCCAGATGCAAACATGTTACATAATAAGCAATATCGCTATATTGCATATCTTGCAAGTCAAATCATGCGACTGATTTGGTCACCAAGTCTCTACCAACTTATACGTTCCATAAATATGTTCATGGAGTTGGTATTTGACGGCTTCGGAATATGCAAGAATCAGGGGGAATATCTTCCTGAATTGTTCCTATTAAAAGCATCATATTACACTCTTTTTTCCTTCATGAGTTTACTTTATAGGTTCTCATAAAGGTTTTTAATGAGGTAATATCAACATAAGACCGTATGTCATATTTTTCTGTTTTCCCCACAGGGGTTTTTAAGAAAGTATATACGACATATTTATTGTCCTCTGAACTCTATGGGCTTTCTCGTATTGATTTAAAAGAGACAATAATCATTATATGTTGCATCATTTTCTCCTTATTTTTCCCACCGGGTTTGAAGGATTTTTCACAACATATCAAACACTTTGCTCCTCACATTTTTTCCACAGGGTTTTTGGAGGAGTCTTTAAGAAGATGGTGATGCTCACAAAGTACAAGTTGTGATTAGGGGGAGTGTTAGGATTAATTAATATGTGTTAATTAATGGGTTAATCCCTGCTTTATAAGAACCGACAGCAGTTGTCTTTTGGCAACAGTCATGACGGTTGCTCGCATCCTCCTGTATGGGGGCCTATTGAGAAGCGTCCCTTGGCTTTGTATAAATAGCAGCGCTCTCACCAATAAAGACAATCATTTGCTTCATTTGATTACAAAAATTATCATGCACAACACACATAACAGGTAGAGGTGCGAAACAACCAATAAACAGTGCTGACGTGGCGGCCTCCCAAAATCCAGTCAAACGAAGGCATATAAGCCCTTGCTTGAATTAATGGTGGCGTCTCTAACAAAAAATAATTACAGAATTAATGGTTCACATGAAGGTTTGTCATGGTTTACAAACGATTGCATAGCACATAACCAATAATACTAGCTGAAAGATCGTGGATGTGGCCTAGAGGGGGGGGTGAATAGGCGCTTTAAAATAATTACGGTTTAGGCTTGAACAAATGCGGAATAAACCTAACGGTTAATTTGTCAAGCACAAAACCTAAAACAACTAGGCTCACCTATGTGCACCAACAACTTATGCTAAGCAAGATAAACAACTATGTGATAGCAAGATATATAACAAGGAACACTACGGCTATCAAAAAGTAAAGTGCAAAAGTAAAGGGGCTCGGGTAAGAGATAACCGAGGCACGCGGAGACGACGATGTATCCCGAAGTTCACACCCTTGCGGATGCTAATCTCCGTTTGGAGCGGTGTGGAGGCACAATGCTCCCCAAGAAGCCACTAGGGCCACCGTAATCTCCTCACGCCCTCGCACAATGCAAGATGCCGTGATTCCACTAAGGGACCCTTGAGGGCGGTCACTGAACCCGTACAAATGGCAACCCTTGGGGGCGGTCACCGAACCCGTACACTTTGGCAACCCTTGGGGGCGGTCAACGAAACCCGTCAAATTGCTCGGGGCGATCTCCACAACCTAATTGGAGACCCCGACGCTTGCCCGGAGCTTTACACCACAATGATTGAGCTCCGAACGCCACCAACCGTCTAGGGCGCCAAGGCACCCAAGAGGAACAAGCTCTAGGGTGCCCAAACACCCAAGAGTAATAAGCTTCTCAAACTTCACCTCCACGCATCACCGTGGAGAACTCAAACCGATGCACCAAATGCAATGGCAAGGGCACACGGAGTGCCCAAGTCCTTCTCTCCCAAATCCCACCAAAGCAACTAATGCCAGGGAGGAAAATGAGAGGAAGAACGAAAGAAGAACACAAAGAACTCCAAGATCTAGATCCAAGGGGTTCCCCTCACTTAGAGGAGAAAGTGATTGGTGGAAACGTGGATCTAGATCTCCTCTCTCTTTTCCCTCAGGAACTAGCAAGAATCATTGGAGGGATTGAGAGTTAGCAAGCTCGAAGAAGGTCAACAATGAGGGAAGAACACGAGCTCAAGAGATAAGGTTGAATGGGGAAGAAGACCCCCTTTTATAGGGGCTCCTGAATCCAACCGTTATGTGCTCAGTCCGCGCACGAGCGGTACTACCGCTCAGGGAAGCGGTACTATCGCCCGGGCGGTAGAACACAGAGAGCGGAGCAAAACAGAGGGCGAGGCAGAGCCGTAAGAGCGGCACTACCGCTGGAGCCAGCGGTACTACCATTTCCCGCAGCTGTACTGCCGCTTGGCCCAGTGGTACTACCGCTGGGACTGCGCACAACGCCTACCACGAGCACAAGGAGAAGGAACAGGGAGGAGGGCCATTGAGCGACACTAGGGGCGGTGGTAGCCGCGGTACTACCGCACACGAGCGGTACTACCGCTCCTACTGCCGCTGAACCCAACACGAGAAAACCACGTCTCGAGTCGAGGCGGTACCAGCGCGGAACCGGAGTTGTACTACATCTTATGGCCATGGGCGGTACTACCACTGTGGGACAGCGGTACTGCCGCTCTGGCCCAGCGGTACTACCGCTGGCACCATCCTTATGCCACTACCACGAAAACAAGTATACTCCAAGGAAAACCAGAACTGCCAAAAATTCTGCAAATGAGCTCCGAATTGAGCAAACTCAAGCTTGTTGGATACAAGACGATGAGTAGCATCAAAACAATGACTGGATATAGTAAGAAGAGGCAGGGGAGGTATGCCTAACAAAAGAGGAGAGAAACCTCCAACAGAGAAGAACCGACAGAACCTCCAACATCGAAAACATCATAGAAGATGCATGTGAACTCCGTTTTCGATGAACTCGAGCTTGTCAACAAGATGACCAAAAGCTCCAAAACTCACAAAGAGAAGCAAACAAGAACCAATAAAGATGATGCAAGGATGCAATGGTTTGAGCTCTCTACGAGTGATACGATCAAGCTACTCATCGAGAGCCCCCCTTGATAGTACGGCAATCGATCCTATAACCCGGTCTCCCAACTACCATCATGACACCGGTAAAATAGAAAACCTATCAAGGGAAAACCTTTGCCTTGCACATGGTCCACTTGAGCTAAATGATGACGATCTTGACTCCCTCAAGTTGGACCACCTTTCTTGATTGCGTTGGGTCGATGGAGGCTAGATTATTGCTCCCCCATACTCCACTATGGGTGAGCCACTCTTCGGCACATCTTCACAAGTCCATTGACACCATAATGGATGACAAGCTTCAAGAACTTGATCTCTTCGTGATGCTCCACTTGAACTTGCACAAGGCAATCTTGATGACGATCACCACTTGATGACATCCTTTCCATGGGTTGTATGATATCTTCCTCTTGACGCAAGCCCATGGACACGTACCTAACCCCACATAGAACTCTCACATAGACCATGGGTTAGTACACAAAGTGCAATGGACAATGCTTACCATACCATGGGATCACTTGATCCCTCTCGGTACATCTTTTATGCTTTGTGAGTTGATCAACTTGATTCACTCTTGACTTAATCTTGATCAACCTTGAATCTTTCCAACTCTCTTTGTTTGGATGATGTCTTGAAGTTAAACATGAATGATCACACACTCTTCTTCTTCAAGACATGCTTGCAATAAGCTCAACACTCACATGACCAATCTTTGGATAATTCCTTAATAGCACCTTGGTCAACACATAAACTCCTTGAAACCAACACATGGACTTCAAGAAAAGCCTATGGACAAATCCTTCAAATATAACTCAATGCAACCATTAGTCCATAGAGAATGGCATCAATTACCAAAACCACACATGGGGGCACCGCATGTCCTTTCACTAGCCACTAGTATGAAGCGAGAATTTCCAGCCGGTTTGGGAAGAGTAACGCTACATCTATAATACTTGGGAAGAGTAATGCACACATTTTGTTCCTAATTACTGTAAATCAACAAAGAACTACTCCCTTCGTTCCAAATTACTCATCGTGGTTGAACTAAAACCACGACGAGTAATTTGGAACGGAGGGAGTAGTTTCAGTCTTCCTTCTTTTTTGCTTATCATATTTCATATTCCAGCAGATGTTGGATGTGAGATTTCCAACATGTTGAGAAATGCAGTCCTCGGAAAGGATATGAGATTTTTTTCTTACATTTCTTTTGCCATTCTTGGGATCAACAAGGCACACAGTTACATACAAAAGATCCCTTGGGATGCACTACTGCATACGAACACTCAGGTCACATCACAGTGAATTTGACAATGACAGTTACTTAAGCCAAACAAGCTCATATGTTGTGGCGTGCAAGATTCTTGCAGTTTGAACAGGCCACGTGAGAGTTGGGCATCCTTTCACCAGAATTTTCTGTGGCATCCATATGCTTGTGACTGGACAGTTCGTAAGCTAATGGTTGTTAGAGCAACACTAGCTGATCCCCTAAAACCAGTTAGAGGAGTAAAAATTCAATTTTACCCCTCTAACCGGCATCTAGCCGATCTCTTAGACCGTATAACGGAGTATAGATTGTACTCCTCACCACTTCAGTGGAGTAAAAGTACTCCACCACTTGGGCTCGGAGTAAAAATTCCCCACCACATCGCACCCTCCTCTGCTCTGCTCCCCCTCCCCCAAAATCCCCTCGCCGGCGACTCCCCACCACTCCCACGCCTCCACTGCTGCAGCCATGGCCGGTTCTTGTGGCCGCTGCTCGCCGTCACGGATCCGTGCCACAACGAGCCCAGCGCAAGCGCATTCTCCTCACGATGTCGTTGCATCCGACCGCCTCTCCGGCTTTGTCGACTTCCCCGTGCCACCGCCACAGAGGTGGTACCTCGGTGTGTAGCAGCGGGCATGGAGGACGTGGGTCACGGAGATTACCGACCTCGAGACCACACAAATATGTGGCTCAGATCTTTCCACACCACCGAGCTCGCCACCCATGAGTAGGACATACGGTCCATACGGTCCATCCGACTGCACACCGCCGTGGGCTGCCAGAATTTCGAGTGGTGTGAGATGCTGCTACTCGATCCGGTTCAGCCGGGCGTGCGTGGTCAACGCGCGGCTGGCGAGGGAGGACCGGGAGGCCAGGGAACGACTCATGGTGGAGGCCGTCGACGAGGCGTACATGGCGGACCTCCGACGCCAGTACCCCGAGCTTGCGGAGGTGGAGCACCTCCTGTACGAGGGGCGCACGCCCGGTGGCAGGGCAGAGGTCATCGTCCTCTTAAGTGACGAGGAGGCAACGACGGCGGCATTGGAGGTGGCAACGATGACGGCTTCGACGTTGAAGAGTGGCGAAGGATCTTCCCCGACTCCGGCAACGACGTCACAAGGCTTGACCCCTTGGCTGGTGGGATGTCTAGGGTGGACAGGCTGGCCTCTCAAAGTCCGATAACGACTAAATTCCGATTAGCTTTAAGTTTTAGTTTATGTTTAAGGTAAGTTTTGGTATCGGTTTGACTAGACTATGTTTCGGTGGATGGTAATGTAAATTATGTGTCGAATTTCGGTTAAATTTTTTGTTTAAATCGGATTTATGTTCATCTTATCAAAAATTGCCTTTTCACTCTACTAAATTTACAAAATCGGTTAGGTCCAGCCAAAAGTTAGTGGAGTAAAAAATACTCCACTAAGATTACTTGATCAGATACTCCTTTATTTTTTAGAGATCAACTAGAGTTTCTCTTACATGAGTAGTACCACTTAGGAGTGTTCTAATGAGTTCCAAGGAAACAAGGTCATGGACTGGTATAAACGTGTGGACCTGCAGCACTACTCTATTACAACAAGGTGAGGTACGACCTTGATGCAAGAGTGAGGAAACACCCTAGTACTATAAAATTTCGATGTTCCGGTTCAGGCTGGAAGCATTCCATCCCCTATTTGTGCTGCACTCTCTTCAAAACAAACGGGAGTTGGTACTACTGCTAGAAAAATGCGGCTCCTTCAAATTATCTGCTCATATTTCCAGTACCATATTTTTAAGGGTTATCTTGGCAAGTATCTGAACTTGATGGTCGATCAAGAGTAGCAGACTGCAGTGCCATTGTGCATCCAAAAGCACGATATCTTCACCAACCATGTCACATCGCGTCCCTCGCGTCTCTCGCGTCGCTCTCGCGGGTGGCGGGGGGGTGGGGGGAACCCTAGCCCCCACCCCGCGCTCGCCTCCACTACAAAAAAAGACACATCCGTGACATTTTGGGCCAAACGAATTTTTTTTTGTCATACATATGACACTTCTATGATGATAATTGTGACAAAACCCAGTATCATCATATATGTGGTGGGCTCCTACTTGTATGACAAAAAATCATGACAGCAAATGGGCTTTTCGTCCTGGGCGGGCCGGAGACGTAGCTGCATGACATTCTTTGGGCCGTCCATGACGGAAAAAACCGTGGTAGAAGCAAGGGGGAGGAAAATTTTGGGGAGTTCCCGGTTACGGTGGGAGGTCGGGGGCCGAGCGATGCGCATTTCTCTCGTACACGTACGCGCGTGTGTGCGAGGCGTTGGCTCTAACTGAACCCGAGCGAGGCGTTGGGCTCTAACTAAACCCGAGCGATTGCACTGCAGGCTACGCGTTACTGAACCCGAGCGATCGATCGATGGCTGTTAACTGAACCCGATCGAGCGATTCCTTCGCTACTGCTGCTAACTAAAGCCGATCGATGCTCCCTCTGGGATGAATAGTGAGCGGTGGCGTTGCCTCTGGATGAACAGGACCCCGTGGTGTGGTGGAGGGCTGGATGAACAGTAGACGATGGAGGGGTGCCCGTGGAGGGGTGGTTGAACAGGACCCCGTGGTGTGGAGGCCTGGATGAATAGTAGACGGTGGAGGGGTGGTTGAACAGTAGCCGGTGGAGTAGCGCGCGGTGGAGGCTGGATGAACAGGAGCCCGTGGAGGCTGGAGGAGGTCGACGGTGGAGATGAACAGTATCCCGTGGAGTCCCGTTTTGCGGTACGCCACACCCCTCCCGATCAACAGGACCCCCGTGTCGACCGTAGGAGGTCCGTTTCGTCCGTTTTGCGGTATGCCACACCCCTCCCGATCAACAAGACCCCCATTTCGACCGTAGGAGGTCCGTTTCGTCCATTTTGCGGTACACCACACCCCTCCCGATCAACAGGGCCCCTGTTTCGACCGTAGGAGGTCCGTTTCCTTCGTTTTGCGGTACGCCAGACCCCTCCCGATGAACAGGATTCTATTTCGAACGTGGCCGGTCGAACACAAGGCCGTTTCCTCCGTTCTGCGGTACGCCAGGCCTCGTTTCCATCGCCTGTTCCGTCCAAGCCCTCCCGATGAACACGACCACGCATTCCGTTCCGACCCAGCCGGTTGGCTCCCACGCGTTCCGTTGCCTCCCGATGAACACGACACATTCCGTTGCCTCCCCATGAACACGTTGCATTCCGTTGCCTCCCCATGAACACGACGACGACACTATTTCTCCATTCCGACCCAGCCATGTCAACGAGCCCTCGCCATACGTATGCGCGAGTAGGCGTTCGATACCCCGCCCGTATGTACACATACGTGGCCGTATTTTCTTTCTTGCACCCTGGCCGCTGTACGTATGTGTACATGCTACGTGCGCGCCTCTACTACGACACGTGCGCGCCTCTACATCCACCAGTATATATGTACGTACACGTTCGCGACCAGAATGACAACGCTACGTACGCTTCGACCAGGTGGGTCCCGACTGTCAGGCACTTCCTTGCGTGCGAAGATGTAGTTGGTGGGTCCCTGCAGTCAGGGGGGCGAATCATTTTTTTTTGCCCGGACGCACTTTCCTTGCGTGCAAAGATGTAGCTGGTGGGTTTCCAGCAGTCAGGGGGGCGAATCGTTTTTTTTGCCCGAACGCACTTCCTTGCTTGTGAAGATGTAGCTGGTGGGTCCAAGTAGTCAGGGGGAAACGTTTTTTCACTAAATACGGTGGCCCGTCCGGTGGGTCCCCGCGGTCAGGTGGAGGAATCATTATTTTGCGCGTAATAAGGAGGCACTTCCTTGCTGCGGCCGTGGACCCAACTGTCAGCCTCTCCACGTATAGTCCACGTCCGATAGAAGTCGTTCCTTGACCACGTTGACCATGCCACGCCGAGAGCACCACGACGGTGGATGACGGCGAGGAATAGGAAGGGGAAGACTCGGAGCCGGGGAAGACGCAACAGTGGATGCCCACGCAAAGAGGAGTACGAGGGTTCACTGGTTCGGCAGCGGTGTGAGGCTGCTATCGCCGCAGAATAACAGGGGGTGTGGGTGAGTAGAGGGATGGCCTGGCCAGCGGTGGGTGTAGTAGGGGGCGGTGAGGCCTCCGCGGCATCACAGCCGACCACGGAAGGCAGGAGTACGCGGCACGACCGGCGCTAGTTTGGGCGGCTGGAGCAAGAAGACCAGTGGTTGAAGAAGCACTACGGCCGTTGGATGAACATCGTACGGTAACAGGAGCTAGAATCGTTCATATTGACTAAGTTGACAAAGCCCTCCGTCCCCGTTAACTTGGTAGGCCCACAAGCCAGCCTCCCACTATGCTGGGTTCCAGCTGGCAGGGGGAATATTCATTTTTTGTGCGTAATAAGGAGGCACTTCCTTGCGTGCGAAGATAGCTGGTGGGTCCGAAATGTCAGCGGGGGGCACGTTATTTTCGCGAAATACAGAGGCCCTTCCGGTGGGTCCCAGATGTCAGGTGGAGGACTCATTATTTTGCGTGTAATAAGGAGGCATTTCCTTGTGTGCGGCCGTGGACCCAGCTGTCAGCCTCTCCATGCACAGTCTACTTCCGATGGTGTCGTTCGTTGACCATGTTGACCACTCCGCGCCGAGCGCATCCAAGGTGGTGGACGACGACGAGGCCCCGGACAACAATGAGCGGAGATGGGAAGACGCGGGAGTAGAGTCACATACGGAGAGGTGTACGAGGGTTAACTGGTTCTAGTGCGGTGTGGTTCGGCAGTCGGCGGAGAAGAACAGGACGTGTGGAGGGGTGGAGGGATGGCTTGGCCAACGGTGGAGTAGCGCTTCATAGCGAAGCGTGCTAAGCAGAGCTGCTAGCAGCAGGAGGAGGGAGGTGGTCCCGGCGGCGCTGGAGGAAGAAGACGAGAGATTGAAGATGAATGCCGGTCGTTAGATGTAAATCCAATGGCTAACATGTCAGAATCATTTGTTGACTAAATTGATAACGACTTGCGTTGGTGTTGACCTATTGGCCCACATTTCAGCCTCCAAAAATGTGGCACATATTCAACCCAATTTTTCAGAATTTACAGTCTTTTTTTACGTGGTAGAATTTACAGTCAATTTGATATTTTTTTTGAATTACAGCCATTAGCTGGGCTGGGTGAACAAATAATGTAGCATTCATGCGGCCCATTTATTTTATTTCCTAAAAAATTACAGGCCATTTGCACTTTCTCGAAACACACGATTTTGCTGGCCTAATTCTAATTATAATGTTGGGTTGGGCCAGCAATGTTATCAAAAAATAAAAAGGGGATGAGCATTTTGTTATAAATATATTTAAATAATAAGTGATATTATTACATTCGTCCTTAAATCTTACCAAGCTTTTGTACACAATCACTAGGATTTTCGTGCCAAAACAATCCAGGATTTTATTTGTGAAGAAATTATTTTTATAAGTTAATAAGATGTGGGATATTGTTTTCTTACATATGTAAGTATCTGTTAAATATATGATGACAATAAAAATAATATATAATAACATATAAAATAATTTAAATATATATAATATAGTTAAAAGGGAAACATAAGTTGGACCTGGCGTTCCTATTCTTATATAGAAAAATAGAACACACCTCTGCGTTTTGTTCAAAAAAATACATAAATTGGGCTGCCAAAAATAAAACCTCGGATGAGAGGTCCATAGGCCGGTCGATACATGATGGCCCTAAGAAAATACAAACAGGCCTATGGACCTCCCATCCGAGGTCGTGGGCTGCGCATGTTAAAAATAAAAGCCTAGACGGGGCAGCCCAAAACCACGTCCAACACTTGCCAAAACTTCGTCCCTCGTTTTCTCTGTGTTTCGCACACTCGACATTGTGTGGGCATTTTGACTGTGCATCATATGAAGATGTGCTATGCATGAATGTTGATCAGCATGATGTTAACTGGCTGGTAGTTCCATTTTCGACCATGAATAAAACTTCCAACATGATGTTAACCCTGTTTGAAAAGGCCGTGTTAATATAAATGCTTTGCCTCTAAAAGTTGCAGTTTCTTATCTGAAACTGAACTTGCAGTTTCTTATCTGAAACTGAAACTTGCAGTTTCTTCTCCGAGAATCACATTGTATGCACTTTTATACTCCTATGAAACTACATTTTTTAAGTGCTACAAATAGATCTCTAGAATTCATAAAATACTTCATATGCTCAATACTGCAAATCTGAAATTCAAAAGACATTCATATCTGAAAGTACTCTCAAAATACACAACACAAAACACAATTCACAATCTGCAAATACTGACAACCCTAAGCTCTTCCTAACAATTCACAACATGCCCGACTATTGGGCTGGGGGGGGGGGGCGGGCAGCCCCCTCCTATTCCTCGGCGGCAGACAGCCGCCCCGTGAGACGATGTGAACGGCGAGGGAGACGATGGCGGGGAAGCGTCATCGGGCCAACTGCTTTTCTCCTCTTGCAGTTGGGTTCGGTCGACGAAGACTCCACCGACTCGCTCTGGCAGGACACCCTCACAAATGGCACCCTGTAGATGCTTGATCCTTCAATCTCTGGTGGATGCTCCATCTGGGATCGATACTCCCACCACCGCTCCCTCACGATCGGATTCGGTGAATCTGTTTGCTCCATGGCCCAGAGGAGCAGCTCTATGTACTCCGGCGCGACTCCCTACGGGAGTATCACCGCCTTTTCGCTCTCTTGCAGATATTTGGTCATGGATGTCACCGTCGCCGCTAGTTGGTCCTTGTTGTCAAACCAAGACTGTATCTCCAACATCCTAGCTAGCTTCACAGGGTCGCCGTCTGCGATCCTCACGTATCGGTTGTACTCCTCCATCGATCTACTTCTCCACAGCACCTTCACTCGCCGGCGGTGGTTTTTGAATGGAAGAGGAGAGGAGCAGCGCTGGTTTTGGATTAGAATGGGAGAGGAGCGATGCTGGTTTTGGACTGGAACAGGAGAGGAGGGGCGGTGGTTTTGAAATGGAAGAGGAGAGGAGCGGCGCTGCATTTAGATTGGAACAGGAGAGGAGCGGCGGTTGTTTAAGAGGAGAAGAGCGGAAGAGCGGCGCTGGTCTTGAAAGTATTTTTTTGTTGTTTTGCGTATTTTGGGTCAAAGTTTGACCACGTATGGTATTTGACAAGCAAAATGTGAATGCATGTCACCAAAAATTGTATCGTTTGGTTCGTATCTGAATGTACTTTCAAATTATATTATTTTTGCAACGTATAACATATATTTTATGTGCGAAAATCATGGTCAATTATGACCCAGAATAAAAGGGAGGCTAGTTAATGTGGGGTCGCTTTCTTAATTGAAGGGTAAATTGATTTTGATTTTGATCCAGTCACAGCGCGCCGGCCCTCTCGTCCAATCCTAAATCGCTGCCGCACAATCCTCTCCCTCTTCTCCATTGCAAAACCACCTCCTCTCCTCTCCATCATCTCCATTCCAAAACCACCATCTCGCCTCTCCCTCTTCTGATCTTCTCCATTGCAAAACCACCTCCTCTCCTCTCCATCATCTCCATTCCAAAACCACCGTCTCGCCTCTCCCTCTTCTGATCTTCTCCATTACAAAACCACCTCCTCTCCTCTCCATCATCTCCATTCCAAAACCACCGTCTCGCCTCTCCCCCTTCTCTATTACAAGACCACCGTCTCTCCTCCCATCTTCCAAAGCTAGCAGACCACTCAGAAGGACATCTATGGAGAGGATGCAGCAGCGAATCAGGCAGATCGCCAGTGGCGACCAGGCAAAGTTAGCCAGGTTGAAGGAGATCCTTAGTTGGTTTGACAATGAGTGGGAGATTTCGAGGACGGTGCGGGCCATGTGGCAATGTATGCGAAAGAGCGAGACGGCGGCGATGAGGGCGGCGATGTACATGTACTCCTCGGCGGCAGTCACGCCGCAGTCCTCTGAGTTCATCGAGTATCTCCTCTGGGAGATGGAGCAGACAGATTCGCCCGAGGCGACAGTCAGGCGGAGGTGGTGGGCGTACAGGTCGAAGGTCGAGCACCCAGAGGATAACGAATTGATCGAGTATGGTGTGCCGTTCGTGAGGGTGCAGAGCCAGCCGGAGCCACAGGAGTATTCGTTCTCCCACCGCAAGAGGAGGCCGGATGGCGTGACGTCGCTTCCCCGCCGTTCTCCATGGTTCCCTCGATGCTTGCCTTGTTTCAACGACAGCGGTAGGGTTTAAGGTAAGCTTCACACTAACCTAATCTTCCACCTGCTTATGCTTACAATCAGTGTGACAGCTAATGAAAATCATGCTTACAATCAGTCTCCGAGTACTACGCCAATCACCCTAAAATAGCTCTGGACCTTTGGGTCAAAGTTGTGACACAGTGTACAAATAAAGAAAAATAGATTGGTGCTTCTTTCAGAAAAGAGTACTCCCTAGAAAACTGCCAATATAAGCTACTAGTATTTGGTTAGATGATTTGCTGCCGAGAAAGATCCGTCCACAGAGAGCGCCACACATCTCACTGGTGGTGGTGGATGCCAATGCGTGCATGTAGCATGGTTGGTGTCGGTAATTTTTTACTTGGCACACCTCGCACTCTGCATATATGCCGGTTCCATACATACATTTGTGCAGTTCCACCAAAATGCAGCTGAATAACCCTGTTTGCACAGATAATGAAAAAGCGTGATTACATTATAGTGGCACTAGTTGATGAAACACACAAAATAAATAGAAGAAAAATATTGCGATAGTATCATAGTATGCCATGCTGTGAGGGCGAGATGGGCCCTGCGACGCCTCATACGGTACGCCTCATACTGGACATCGTCCCAAGTCTCCCAGATACACCTTCTGCCAGTGATGAACATCAGTGTACAACGGTAGTACAAGGAGGCGCCTTGAGACATTCAAATCTCTATTTTTGTGCATATCAACTAAAATTAAGCACCCCAGTTTGCAGAAACGCTTAAACATTAACAATGGGACTAGTTGATGAAACATACATTAACAAAGAGAAGCACTTTCTTTATCTACATTGGAAATGAAATGATAGAGATGACACTCGCTCTATTTTAACTGTATTATTACTTCATTTTATCAGTGACACTAGGGTCGAGCAGGTGGCAAACAAGGTGTACCGTGCGTCGCAAGGATGGAGGCCGGGGGTGCTTAGACTGGGATGCTGAAGCTGGCTCTTTCAGTCAGCAACATGGATGATTCAATTCATGGGACCTTTTGGTGCAGTTCACCTAAAATGAAGCAATGTCCCGTGAGCTAGCAGCTTCTTCTTCAATTTTTTTAAGAAAAGGGCTCCAGCCCCGGTTTCATTTCCATCAGAAAACGAAACCCACAGAGCTTCTTCGTCATTAGTTGCAATAAAATTGAGCAACATCAAGGTTGGTTGTGAAGCTCCTAGAATGCTTAACTATAATTTGGATATCATTTGTGCAGTTCAACTAAGATCGAGCGTGAAATGTATATCTCTGTTTGCACAAAAAAGGTGGAAAGGAGGGTGACTAACAAGTGATGAAACATGCATCAAATGAAAAGAAGCATGTTCCTTATCTGAATGGCAATCCTACAAGGACAGTAGCAATTTCTAAAGCACTGGCATTGCTAGATATTAGTGTGGGCATTAGGATTAACTATGACAACCGTTAAATACGACATTACTTTGGGCACAGGAGAGTAGGCGGACCAGGACAGTTGCATTTCTAACGAAAAGAACCAACTTATCTTAATGGGAAATTTTAGCAGGACATGTAAAGAAGTGCCATTGATTCATATTACTGGAGGCATTACATTGAAAACAACATTGGTTTAACGTGTCCTTACTTTTAATAGTGCGACTGCTACATTTTACCAGTGGCATTACATAAGAGTGGCTCGGGGCAACAAACATTAGAACAGGATATCTGGGTTGGTCCCATTTTTGTTCGGTATAGCCACCTTATACTGTGTGAGGCTAGCAAATCTAGTGCTGGACTTACTCTGTTGACTTGTCCCCCAGTCCCCACTTTCTTTCCTTTTTCAACCAATAGATCGGGTTTATATTGAGTTTGTACTGCGTTTCCCTTTATTTCCCTATTAGACCTAGAGACCAGTTGGATAGCCAGTCTGTGCTACTTTTCACCCCCATTATTTCCTCTTTCGACCAAGTCCTAGATTCAGGTAACAAATCCTCCCCCACCCCCACCCCCTTTCTTCCTTGTTTGTACCAAGTAGTACTAGATTCGAGTGCATGAACTAGTTTTACCTCTTAAACGTAAAAAAATTACGTGGTTTTCGAACAGCCGATCGATCCTATCTACGAGGGGGCCTGAGAAATAGTAAAAGATACAAATGCAGTGACGTCAGGAGCTCAGGAAGTAGAGCAAGGCCGGTTTCGAAGGAATTTATACCTGATGGTCACCGGGATGTCGCTAGGTGGGCGGCGGGAGGCCGGATTTGCCCACACTACGACAGCAAGGAAGAAGGGGTCGGAGGCCCTCCCTCGCCAGCGGTGCTTGGGAGAGAACGACAAGGCAGGCTGATCGGGACGCGCCCAACAGTGGGTAAGAGCCGTTGCTGAGGACGACCGCGTGAACGTTGCACCTTCTCACCTTCCCCGGCGGAGAGGATCCGGCTGGATTTGTGACCAGCGGTGAGCAGAGAGAGAGAGAGAGAGTGTGGCCACCGCTGTCATATTTAGATCTGGAGAGGCCGAGACAGTGTGAAGAGAGCAACACTAGCAAGCAAGCGCGGAGGCTCCTGCCTATATAGTTGAGTAGTACTAGTTTTCTTTTGTCTATCGGAGCCGGCTTGACCTCGTCAATGACTGTCGAGAAGTCTTCATGCACGTGGCCCGGAGGTGCAGTTGTCGTCATTTTGATCTGAAGCGCCGGGTTATAACATATAACACGAAAAAATGCCACATGACAAGAAACCATAACCTCACTGCCCAAAGGAGACAACATGAATCCTGACGGACAAACTAGACGAGGAACAAAGCTCAAATTAAAGATAAACTCATAGAAAAGGGGTCCGTCGATAGATGTCCTAATTAACATAGCCGGCTTGACCTAGATGGCAGCCGAGTAGTCACTGTTCGTGCATGTTCCCCCAATGACTAGCCCAACTCAGTTGTCGCTGTTTAACCCTCGTAGTGATCCGAAGCACATGACACCTAATATTGCGAGATGACAAGAAACCTTTTTTTAGATTTCTCACCACAACTACAGCCATGTACAACACAGCCTGCACGATATGTAGACGATAGCCAATCCAGGCGTGTCTGCTGGAGTCTGGTCACATGCATGGACGAACTGATCTTCCGTGTCTTGCAGGGATCGTCCAGGCACCAACGTAGTACAACACTTCTCTAGTACTATCGCTCGTCTCCCTCTTCTATTAAGTCACCCGACTTGCGGGGCCGGGGAGTGTGCCTATGGTTGGTTCTCAATTGCCGTCCCACATGTGTGTGCAAACGCAATATGACGCGCGTTCCATTCGGAGAGCAGTGTGCCAGACCGACCGACCGTCTGGGGTGCGACGCGAACGTGACGGGCGTGCTGTATACTCCGTACATGTGTACCGCCGTTTTCTAGATGCTTTGCTCCATGGCGCGGGTGCAATCCATGGATACAAAATTAGTATACTGTATACTATTTAAAAGTCAAGGGCGGGGCTTTTCCTACGCAGTAGGCGGGGCTGTTTTGCCTAGTCGGTTCGACAGAGACGCGAGAAGATGAGGGAGTAGGCTGCTCAAACGTAGGGCTATGTGATTTGACAGCGAGTTACTGCTGGACAGGTGGGGCCCCGTGATTTGACTTGCCATTATCATTTTAACTGCGGCGCTACGACCGGTGTGAGTCTCCCGATTCCTGACCACCTCCATACAGGTGCCTCTCCCAATGCTCCACCATGTAGTAGAGGCTGGCTCTTGCATGAGAGCCCACTTCTCCACTTTTTCCTTGCCTCTCTTTCCTCCACATATGCAAAAATGCCATGTAAAGCGCACTATTGTACTTACTTTTACTTGCTCCTACAGGTGCTTAAGCTTGCCACATAGGCATAAAGTCTGATGTGGCAAGTTAATCAAGAAGAGAGAGACTAGTTTGGTGACCCAAGGAAGAAACGGTGCTAAGCGCGTGTACCTAGGTGAAAAGACAATTTTGAGTCTATAGCTAATTAAATGAAGCAAACTTAGCAACACCATTTCATTGGAAGAGGTCACTCCTTGGCAAATGCAATAAATACTAGTACTCCCTGTGTCCCATAATATAAGAACGTTTTTGGCACTACACTAGTGTCAAAAACATTCTTATATTATGGGACGGAGGGAGTACGAAGAAACAGATAGAGAGGAGTAAAAAAAATACACTTATAGCCAACCTTATAGCCAACCTTGTTGTAGTATGAGTGACTAAGTGATGACTATGTATGACATGCCAACATCAGATAGCCTAACGCACCGTGTTAAATCTCCAAGGGCGCGACCGCACGAGCGACGCGACGGTCGTGGTAGGCGCGACCATGATACGGGCTGCTGGCAGCCCTTGGATCTTAGATCAAACGGTCGCATGCTAAGTTGCTGAAAATTTGCAGAATAACCCTCCAGGATAGGATATTCACCCATAGGTCTAGAATCACGCCATGCAACCGTTCGATCTCAGATCCAAGGGCTCTCGGAAGCCCGTATCATGGGAGAATGGAAAGCCACTACCCTGTCGTTCGCACGCTGGCAGTTCGCTCCTACTCATCCCCGCACGTAATTCAATACTACGGTGGTTCGCTCCTAGTCGTCCCGTCCATTCACATTACGACAGTTCCACTAATCCTAACCCTCCTCCCAAATCCATGGCATCCCAAATCTCCATGATCGGCGGTGAGTACAAGGTTAGAACCATCACCGGCGATGAGTTCGACGTCATCTACACCCGTTCTTCCGCGACGGTGAAAGGATGCCTTTCTCGCTTCAGACGCATGTTCGAAGACTCAGATGATGAGTGGGTCGCTGGGCTAGATGTTGAGTACACCATAGTCCTGGGACGAGAGAAGGATCTAAAGGACGAAGAGAGGAAGAAGCCCGCCGTGATCCAGGTTTGCGTGCATGACTTATGCTTGGTCTACCACATATGCCATGCCGACGTTGAGTGCAAGGATTTTAAGGATTTCCTCGAGAGCAACCTAGTCAAATTCGTTACTGTAGACTTTGGTAACGACAAAGAAGTCCTGCGTCGGATAGGCCTCATTGTAGGCAACACCTTTGACCTCCAGAAGAATCGGCTGGTGTCCTCTCGCCAGCTTTCAATGCTGACCCTGGTAGGAGCCATGGTTCATCCTTCGTACGATAAACTGGAGAAACCTCCATACATGTTTCATCGTCATGCATGGCAGCAGAATGTACTAGATATAGACCACATCCACTACGCTTCAATGGATGGCTACCTTTGCTTCAATATCTACAAGGGTTGGATGAAGAGCAACAGCCAAGTGTGCGGTTCAAGCAAAGAAGTATCGGCCAAGAGGAAGAGGGACAAGGACGAAGTCGAGGACGTGGACGAGGACTCTGAGTAATGTGGCAGTGTCATTGCTCATGGTGGTTCTAATGCAGTGTCTACCGGAATAGTTGCAAAGTTTAATTTCAGGTGTGCTTAATTTAATTTGAGGGGTGTGTTGTGCTGAGCCCCCAGCAGAACTATGTTATGTTTCTTCTTGTTACTTTAACTCTTCAGTACGTACATACTAGTATTTCTTACATTTCATCTTTTAGTTGGTATAGTACTACCACTCGTTTCTTCACATTATATATGTACAATATATATGGCCAACATCATATAGCCAGCAGTTTAGTGGTCAAAGAATTTCAGGGTGCTTAGTTTTGTCAAAGAATTCCAGGAAGCTTCAAGGGTGCTTGGATCCAAGGGACTTATTTTAGTCTGACTAAAAATAGTCTCTTTAAGAGACTAAAGTTCCAAGCACCCCTGACTAAAGAGGGGCTAAAACTAGTCTTGAGACTAATTTTTTTAGTCAGGGGTACCCCTACTAAAATGTGGATTAGTCCTCTCTCTACTCATTTAACTCCTCTCCTTTAACACAGGCGAGTTCTGGATTGGAGGGTTTGGAGGATAATAAATGCTCATTAACTTGATTTTATCCTTTTTAGTATTTGGATCCGTGGGTGAGGCTAGTATGTTTTAGTCCCACTACTTTTAGTCATGGGACTAAAACGTAACCAAGCACCCTCTTAGTTTTATTTGAGGGGTGGGTTGTGCTGGACACCATTAGACACCATTATTGTGACTAGCCTTTTTAATAGTACTATATGCATAATTTGGCGACGAGCGCTCTCTATATGTACCACCTTTTTTTTAATTTCAAGTTTTGCTCCATGGCGCAATCCATCGATACTACTATTGTACAAAAGTATACATTTTTTAAAAGGCTAGAGGGCGGGGCAGTCTAGCTTGGTCGGTTTCACGAGAGGCGAGGGCCTTTGTGATTTGACGGCTCATTACTGCTGGAAGGCGGGGCCTTGTGATTTGAATGCTCATATAAATGCGCCGACGACCTGATCGAGGAGGAGCAAAGAACCGTGAGGTATACTCAAGTTTTCCACTGGAGTAGTACTGTGACAGAGGAGCACGAAACATGGCAGCCCAATGCCATATGGCGATAAAAAATGATCTAATTGCTAGTCATCTCATTGTTAGCATTGTTCTATTCATTCCCTAAAATAACCATTGTTCTATTCATGCCTCGCAGAGAACGTGACACGTGCGACGAAACACCCGAAGCAAAAGATGAAACACAGGAGCAAAAGAAGAAGGAAGATTATCACCCCAAATGATCTAATTCGCCGCGGAGTCGTAACTGCTTCTTCATCGCCTCCACGACCTCCATCTCCTTGCGCGTCTCCTCCGCCATCTTCTTCATTCTAATCCATGACGCGGGATTTCTCGACGCGAGCCTTCATCATCTGTTCCACGGCCAAATTACGTACCTTGACAGCAGCCGGGTGCTCGATGCGGAGCTTCGCCAACTCCTCCTTCTGTTCCATGACGAGGGCCTGCAGCATCTTCATCGAGGAACTACTATTCTCATGTAGCTTCTTCCAGCCGGCGTTCTTCTCCTTCAACAGGTCGATCTCGTGGCAGAGCTTCGCCTTGTCCTCCTGAAGTCGCAAGATTTCGCCGGTTGCCTTCTTCTCTGAGGCAAAGCTCTTCTTTAGCAGCATCACCAAGCCGGCAGTCAACTCCCCCTGCTGATTGAGCTCAGCGGGCATGTCATCGAGGCTCTCCTTCAGCAACTCCATCAAGCCTTGGATGAACTCCTTCTGCTTATTGAGGTGCTTATTGAGCTGATCGGGCATGTCGTCGAGGGATAACGACTCCAGCTCCGCCGGCTCGGCATGTTCGCCTCCGCGGCTAGGGCGCTCCTGGGAGCCATCACCTGCCCGTGAGAGATCTTTCGAGGTCTCTGCGTGGCGGCGAGCCCTATTTTTTTTTCCGCAGCCTTGGTTGCCGCTCCCTTGTTACAAGTAGTTCTCGACCTAGAGCTCTGCTGATTGGCCATGGCAACGACAGACGAAGAAGAAGCACTTATGAGGAAAGGTGGAGTAATTTTCGGTTAGGTAGTTCCCCTTTTTATAACCTAAGTACTAGCACTAGTACTAATACCTGCATAGTGGGAACACATTCAGGTTTGGTACGTACTAGTAGGTGTGAGCAGGCTTTCGAATGTGATGGGAACAAGGTAAAGATTAATTGATGGTTTTGGTTTCGAGGCCCGAAACGGCTCCCGGTGAGTTTAGCGGAACATAAATTTCAAGTACTACACTGCTCAAATGCGTAAATATTATGTTACTATAAAAAATTGGCACAAAATACGAAGGAGACCAATGGAAGTACTACTAGCAACCCACGATTTAACTACTCGCATGCGCGTAGTGGAGTAATAATGTCTTTCTTCCGCCCTCACGTCCACTCAATTTGCATGCGCTGCATTAATTGACCATCAATGAAGAGAACGACTTTACACACGTCAAATTATCACATGGGGTGGATCTTGGTACAAAATTGCGTCCGCCCGTGTACCCGCATGTGCGTGCGAGGGAATGAGTGTGTGCGTGGCGTGCGTGCACATCTTTGCTTCGTGCATGTACTGCCAGTATGGCTCAGGGAGGACGAGTACATTCTTCTAGAACCAGCAACACGTCACTGTGATCAATCCACACAAGGAGGTCGCGACAACGCCTCCACATGTGCCACGTGGCTTCATGAACTGTAAGAGAGACACTGTGTAGCGTGCCATTGGTATTCTAATTTACGTGTTTTGCACATACTCGAAGCACTAGTAAGGTACACGTGCATTGCACGCATCACATTTTGCAACCAAATTATGAATAAATACCACACTATAGCATGTAAGCTCTGAGTCATATATGCCTGAAGTAGCCCTTCGTTTAATTCTTATAGTCCATCTCATTCAAAATCAATTAGTTTTTATAAAAAAGCTAAGAACGCGGGAATAGGAAAAACATGGGATTATAGTGTAATGTCGTCTTGAATCCTACAGGATTGTACGAGTATTTGATTGTGCATAGAAAAAACGCGGAATTCTTTCAAAGAGGTTTGAGTGGATGGGATGTTTCCTATGAAATCTAGTGCAAATGAATCATATGGAAAAATTCCTATGGTTTACAATCCTACGAATCAAACAACCAAGATAGGAAAAATTCATAATGTTTAGAATCCTCCAAAATTCCTTTGAGAATCCTTTGAATCAAAGAAGCCCTTAATCTATTTTATGATTCATGGAATTGTGCGTTGTAAAGCATAAAGTAAAAACAAATAATGGCAATTCAACTAGAAAAAAGTTTGGGCAGTTATGATACGGAAGATTCTAGAACAGAAGAGGACCACTGTTGTTTTGAGGTTTGTGCATTATGCTTAAGTTCAACCATGGAGTCTGCTAGATTGTACATGTGGCAAAATCCGGTGGGGGGCTAGAAGATGGTGCGAGGGGCCGAGTGGAGGGAGACTATGAAGGAATGCACAAGTGCGAGATCGATATTTAGAGAGAGGGGGCGAACATGTGCACTGTTGCGCGTAGTGGCAGAGCCATGAAAAATAAATGAGCTAGGGGGCCAAGCATTGCTAATCCTTTATGAGGAGGGTCAATTCATGAACTTAAACCATTTGTAGCAGCAATTGTCTAATGATCACATTCATATTAGCCTCGATATATAGTGATGTTAGGGGGGAGGGGGGCATGGCCCTTACTGCCCCCTGTCTTCGCCATTGTGCACGCGTATGAGAGATGAAGCGGAAGGCATGGATGATGAGAGGGGGACGTTGGATATATAATTAATGTGGGTGTATTAGCTATATATGTTAATCCTATATAGAGAGGTATAGATTGATCGATGTGGACGTGGGAAAGAGGGTGAGACCTCACTGGATATATCGATTAATCGGTTTGTGTGGAAAACTATGAAAGACCTAGCTATATACACACATACATAGGGGAACATCGATCGTTGCGCATGCACGCGTGAGAGATAAAGAATGCCCGATATGATGGAGAGGGGGATGTGTGTGGGTGTGTGCCTGTCGGTGTACTAGAGTAGGGGTACCCTAGTATCCCGAACTTGTGCACGGGCAGTCGCAGCATCCCGCGGCAAGGCTTGCCGGGTGACCGCCAAGATCCTCCGTGGTTCCTTTGGAGCCATTCAAGAACAAAGTGTCCAAGTCAAGAAGACAAGACCCCGGCAAGAGGAGCTTGCCGGGAAGGCCACTCAAGGCATTTCAAGGAACTTGCCGCGGCGCACCACGCGTTCCGACAAGACCCGGTGAGCGACAAGCTCCCGGACGCGGCAAGACAACGACCGCGGCAAGGCGCTCGCCGCGGCAAGCCACCTCTCCGCGCCCGCGCTCTAGCACATCCACCAACGTGTCTCTCTGGGGCCCTTCCAGGCGTACGTGGCGGAAGGCTGTGCAGCTAGGGACGTGCGGTGGCAAGCGGCGCTGACAAGATCGCCATCGTGGCGAATGGTGGCGTCCCTGGCGGTCCCTTTTCGCACTGTTTAGGCGACACAGACGGGCATTTAAGACCCTTGTCCCCTGCCGTCAGGGTTAGGTATGATACACTGTAGCAGGTAGCTGTGCCTACCACAGCACCTTTCCATTTTTGCCCTTTACCTCCGTTGCCACCTGTCGGTAGCCCCTTGAGCATATAAAAGGAGGCCCGTGTGCAACGTAGAGGGGGGGAGCCAGTTTGAACACTCACGCTGGGTCTTGCTGGCCGTTGGTGTGTACTGTAGCACTTCGCGCTCCCGAGCTAGAAATCAATACAAAACCATGAAGCAGGAGTAGGGTTTTACGCATCCGTGCGGCCCGAACCTGGGTAAATCGCTCGCGTGCTTCGCCTTGATTTGCTCTTTGCACGATCTCCGCCCCCGCCGAACCGAAAGGGACCCGGCCCGCCGGTCCCATAGGTGCCCGTGGATCAGCACCCCGACATCTTTGGCGCGCCAGGTAGGGGGCGTCGAAGTTGTGTGAACCAGATCCGGCGTTCTCGCGAGCTAGATCTTCATCATCTTCATCAACATGCCGCCGAAGAAGAAAGTTTCGGAGGCAGCTGCTCCGTCCGCGCCGAGCCAGCCACTGCCGGAGCAAACGGTTGGTGGGGCAGGCGCCGGCGGAAGGACACGTGTCGACGAGGGAACTCACGGTGCTGCCAGGTCCCAGGACAAGGCTGCGCTGCCCATCGGTGGCGTAGCCGGCTCCCACAATGACCGGGCGCACTCCAAGACCTCGGCGTCCGTGCATGCACCGCGCCCATCTCAGGAGGCGCGGGACCGGCAGCGTCATGGTACTCACGGTACCATGCGTTCGCTAGATCAAGATCGAGCTGGTGGATCTCGGAGCACTCAGGACCACCATGCATGTCAACCTGCTGGCGCGAGCGAGACACGGTCGCCTGGACGAGATACTGCTCCTTCTAACGTAGTTAGAAGTCCGAGCATATCCCGCTCCTCGCACCGTTCGCCACCGCCACCCGCCACCGCAGCAGAAGCTCTGGCGCGAGCTCAGCTGCTCCTAGACTACCCTCCAGTGGCGGACAAGATCGACGACTGGAGGGCCACTATCCAGAGTCTCATCGGCTTCGCCAACGACGACACTCCACGGCAGCCGAGCACGTCTCAGCCGCGGCAAGCCAGCCAGGCACGAGCCAGAGACGACAAGACTGGTGGGGGTGCAACTACTGTGCACTCTCCACCCCGAAGGCCAAGATCGCCGACTCACCGGGTCCACCTCGACAGCGACTCCACCGCGTCGTCAGATCCGCGAGCTCGTCGCGATCAGCGCCAAGTTCTTCAAGAACGACAACAAGAAGACGCTCGTACTCGCATCGAGCGCCGGAGAGAAGCGCGGCGTCAATCAGACCAGCGCGCTGGGCCCTCTGTTGACATGCATGCGCCAGGGGAACCAGGTGACTTGCCGTACGCGGTAGGTTGCCCTGCGTTCACTCGTGAGCTGCGGCAAGTCCAGTGGCCCAGTACGAAGAACTTCAAACCAGATGTACCGGAGAAGTACGACGGCAAGTCGCATCCGTCGGAGTTCCTCAGCATCTACACCATCGCGGTGCAGGCTGCTGGGGGGCGGGACGACAAGATCCTTGCCAACTACTTCCCGTTGGTGCTCAAGGCCAACGTCAGGTCCTGGCTCATGCACTTGCCGGACAACTCCATATCCTCCTGGGCTGATCTATGCCATCAGTTTGTCGGCGCCTTTACAGGCGGCCACAAACCTCATGGCCAAGAGAGTGATCTTCATCTGCTCGTCCAGAAGGAAGGAGAGCCCCTACGCAAGTATATTCAGAGGTTCAGCCGTGTACAGTACAACATCCCAGACGTCCACCCCGCCGCGGTCATCAGCGCGTTTCATCAGAACGTGCGTAACCGCAGGATGCGGGAGGAGATGGCGATGTGCAGGATCAGAGGCGTCAGTGAGCTATATGCTCTGGCCGACAAGTGTGCACGCGCTGAGGAAGGGAGGAGACTCCCCGGAGAGAAGACGGGAGCAGAAGGATCTGACAGTGAGGATATTGCCCCGGCAAAGAAAAACCGGCGGCGGAACAGGAAGAAGAAAGGCAAAGAGGTGCTAGTCGCTGAGCAGCCCGGCAATGAAGGTGGCGCCAAGAAGGCCAAAGTTGGTAGCTCCGGCAAGGAGATTGCCGCGTGCGCCAACTGCCAGGCTGTGGCAGCCGCCGACAAGCAGGACGGCTCCGACAAGCAATACTGCAAGATTCACCGCACCAAGGGCCATGACCTCCAGAGCTGCAAAAAGGTCGAGCAGCTTGTCCAGCAGCAAAAGGCTGAGTACGAGCGGCGAGACAAGGAGAGGGCCCAAGGTGGCGCTGCAGAATCTGGCAAGAAGCGCGCCGGCCGAGGAGGACGCCGCGGTAAGGCCAAGCAGCGGCGAGGAGACAGACCTCCCCGCGGCCGCAACAACGATGAAGACGACAACGACGAAGACATGGATGATGTCGAGACCAGTGAGCAGGAGTTTTAGAAAGCCACAGAGGTCTTGTGCGTTGACGGCGGCGCTTCCCTGCACACTTCACACCGCCAACTCAAGCAGTGGGTGCGGGAAGTCAATGCAGCGGAACCACCTGTCGAATCGCGCAAACTTCTGAAATGGTCCAGCACGCCTATCATCTTTGACATTGAGGACCACCCTGATCGCACAACTGCGGTCGGGTGTTTGCCGATGTTGGTTTCACCAACTATCCGCAACCTCAAGGTCACCAAGATGCCAGTTGACGGCGGGGCCGGCTTAAACCTGATCTCCTCCACTGTACTCCAAAAACTCCAGATCCCCGACAACGAGCTTGAAGAGACCGGCACATTCCAAGGAATCAATCCGGGAAGGAGCAAGCCGAAGGGGAAGGTCAGGCTGCCGGTAACATTTGGCAGCGAGCTAAACTTCAGGACTGAGAAGGTCACATTCGACGTTGCCGATATTCCATTGCCTTACAATGGGATACTTGGCCGTCCAGCACTCGCCAAGTTCATGGCAGCCTCTCACTACGCATATAACATGCTGAAGATGCCAGGCCCGATAAGCGTCATTTCTGTCCCCGGCGACAAGAAGGATGCTCTTATCTGTGCCGACAAGATCTACCGGGAAGCAGCAGCCACGGCAGATCGCAATCCACTTGCCGCTGAAGCTCCCGGGGGGAAGAAGACCAAGTCCGGCAAGAGTTCTGATGCCCACTCCGGCAAGCGCACCTCTTCGGAGTGCTGCGCTGCCGTCGAGGACGCACCATCGAGCTCCACCGGCAAGTGCAAGAAGACGATGGCAGCTCCGCCAGAGACGAAGAAGGTATCCGCCAAGGAGGACGACACTGGTGGTACCTTCACCATCAGTGCCACGCTCGACCCTAAATAGGAAAGCGCGCTCGTTGCTTTCCTGCGGGTGAATGTCAACGTGTTTGCATGGCAACCGTCTGACATCCCCGGTGTTCTCAGGAAGGTAATTGAGCACCACCTTGCCGTTTGTCCCCATGCGCGGCCCGTCAAGCAGAAATTCAGGAAGCAGGCAGTGGAGCGCCAAGAATTCATTGCAGAAGAGATCAAGAAACTGGAAGCAGCAGGCCTTGTCAGAGGAGTGCTCCATCCCATGTGGTTGGCCAATCCTGTAGTCGTGCGCAAGGCAAACGGGAAATGGAGACTTTGTATCAATTTCACCGATGTTAACAAAGCTTGTCCCAAAGACCCATTTCCTTTGCCGCGCATTGACTAGATTGTTGACTCCACCGCCGGATGTGATTTGCTTTCATTTCTTGACGCATACTCAGGATATCATCAGATCTTCATGGCAGAAGAGGATGAGGAGAAGACCTCATTTATTACTCCATGTGGCACGTACTATTTCGTACGGATGCCTTTCGGATTAAAAAATGCTGGTTCGACATTTGCAAGAGTAGTCCATGTTGCTCTTGAGCCACAAATACACAGAAATGTGGAAGCCTACATGGATGATATAGTGGTCAAGAGCAAGGACAGAGCAACCCTGATTCAAGATTTAGACGAGACCTTTGCAAATCTGCGCAAGATCAGCCTCAAGCTCAACCCAGAGAAGTGTGTGTTTGGAGTTCCCTCTGGCAAGCTTCTCGGGTTCTTCGTGTCTCAGTGGGGAATTGAAGCCAATCCCGACAAGATCAAGGCCATTGAGCAGATTGAAGCACCAAAGCGCGTCAAGGATGTACAGAAACTTGCCGGTTGCGTGGCTGCTCTCAGCAGGTTTATCTCTCGGTCTGCTGAGCGCGCCCTGCCGTTTTTCAGATTATTGAAAAAGGCAGGTCCAATGAAATGGACTCCGGAAGCGGAGGCTGCGCTGCAAGACCTGAAGAGATACCTGTCCTCCCCTCCAATACTTGTCGCACCTAAGCCACAAGAGAAGTTGCTGCTATACATAGCGGCAACCAATCAAGTGGTTAGTGCTGCGTTAGTAGCAGAGAGGGAGGCAGATGATGAGCCAGCAACCGCGGCAAGCGCATCCAGCGACAAGCAGGGAGCCTCCCCGACAAGCTCTGGTCCCGACAAAGATGGATCTGCGCAGATACACGACGAGATACACAAGAAGATGGTGCAGCACCCAGTTTACTTTGTCAGTTCCCTTCTGCAGGGGGCTAGGTCAAGGTACTCTGGTGTGCAGAAATTGCTTTTCGGCCTTCTCATGGCCTCGAGAAAGCTGCACCATTACTTCCAAGCACATGAGATCACAGTTGTCACTCGCTTTCCGCTGAAGAGGATACTGCAGAATCCAGAAGCGACAGGCAGGATTGTTGAGTGGGCACTGGAACTGTCAAGCTTTGGCCTCAAGTTTGAAAGCACTTCAACTATCCAGAGCAGAGCATTGGTAGAATTCATAGCAGAATGGATGCCAACACCATATGAAGAAATTCCAGAAACGAGCATCCCCGACAAGGAAGCAAGCAAAGAGTGGCTGATGTACTTTGATGGTGCCTTTTCGCTGCAAGGCGCCGGCGCTGGCGTGCTGCTTGTCGCACCCACTGGAGAGCACCTCAAGTACGTAGTCCAGATGCACTTTCCCAAGGAGCAAGCAACAAACAATACTGCAGAGTATGAAGGCTTGCTTGCCGGTCTCAGGATCGCGGCAGACCTTGGGATCAAGAAGCTCATTGTCAGCGGTGACTCACATCTTGTCGTCCGCCAAGTAAACAAGAGTTATCAGAGTCCGTTGATGGAAGCTTACGTCGACGAAGTGAGAAAGCTAGAAGAACACTTTGACGGCCTACAAATGGAGCATGTTCCAAGAGCTCAGAACGCCATTGCAGATGGCCTGTCAAAGTGTGCCACACTTAAGTTACCTGTGGAACCAGGGATCTTTGTGCTCAAGCTGACTCAGCCGTCCGTAACGCCATCAACTGGACAGAGCAAGAAGAGGAAGTTGGTTTCTGGTGACTATTTGCCGGCAGAGCTCCCCGAAGCCGCCGCCAAGAAGGTCCCCAAGATCAACGCCAAGAGTGCTGAGGAGCAGTCTGCTCCGGCAGACCCTAGGGTTTGTTTCGTTGAAGCAAGAGCTCCCGACAAGTTTTGCTCCGGCAAGCTTGCCGGGGAACGTCACGCTCCGGCAAAGCCGCAGGTTCTTGCCGTAGAAGCGGATATTCCCGCAGCAGTCTCCAAGATCAACACCAAGAGTGCTGAGGAGCAAGATGCTCCGGCAAGCCCTAGGGTTTGTTCCGTTGAAGCAGAAGCTCCCGACAAGTTTTGCTCCGGCAAGCTTGTCGGGGAACGTCAAGCTCCGGCAGAGCCGCAGGTTCTTGCCGTGGAAGCGGATGTTCCCGCAGCAGCAGATTTGCCTTTAGTCCTTGTTGTCGAGCCACAAGCTCCAACATGGGCACATCAGATTGTCCATTTCCTTCAGACAGGAGGACTTCCCGAAGAGCAAGAAGAAGCAGAGAGAGTATCCCGGCAGTCAAGTATGTACCAGTTTGTCGACAAGACACTGTACAGAAGAAGACTCAACGGTGTGAAATTGAAGTGTATTCCCCGGGAAGATGGACAAAAGCTGTTGGCAGAAATACATGGAGGCATATGTGGTCACCACATTGGCGCAAGAGCACTTGTCGGTAAAGCTTTCCGGCAAGGTTTCTTCTGGCCAACAGCCCTCTAGGATGCAACTGCACAAGTAACCAAGTGTGAAGCATGTCAGTTTCATTCCAAGCAGACACACCAACCAGCTCAAGCTCTCCAGACGATCCCTTTATCCTGGCCATTCTCGGTCTGGGGGCTCGACATCCTCGGCCCCTTTCCCCGAGCTGTTGGGGGCTTTGAGTACTTGTACGTTGCAATCGACAAGTTCACAAAGTGGCCGGAAGTGGAACCAGTGAGGAAGGTGACAGCACAGTCAGCAGTCAAGTTCTTCAGGTCGATTGTTTGCCGCTTCGGGATCCCTAACAGGATAATCACCAACAACGGCACGCAATTTACGAGCCGCACCTTCACGCAGTACGTCCAAGATCTTGGCGCCAAGGTCTGCTTCGCTTCTGTTGCTCACCCGAGAAGCAACGGTCAAGCGGAGAGGGAAAATGCTGAAGTGCTGCGCGGGCTCAAGACCAGAACTTTCGACAGGCTGCACAAGTGCGGAAGAAACTGGATCGAGGAGCTGCCGGTGGTTCTTTGGTCGATCAGAACGACGCCAAATCGAGCCACTGGACAGACACCTTTTGCTCTAGTCTATGGAGCAGAGGCAGTTATCCCCACGGAACTCGTATACGGGTCACCTCGAGTGCTCGCTTATGATGAGCTCGAGCAAGAGCGGCTGTGACAAGATGACACGCTGCTCCTTGAGGAAGACCGTCTTCAGGCTGCTGTGCGAGCTGCTCGCTACCAGCAATCTTTGCGCCGCTACCATAGCCGCAAAGTTAGCGCCAGAAGTCTCGAGGAAGGCGACCTTGTTCTTCGGCGCGTTCAGTCCGCCAAGAATTCCAACAAGTTGACGCCGAAGTGGGAAGGCCCTTACCGGGTGAAACGAGTCACTAGGCCTGGCGCTGTCCGCCTTGAGACCGAAGATGGCATTCCGGTGAGCAACTCCTGGAACATTGAGCATCTTCGTAAGTTTTACCCATAAGGCGCGGTTGTCGGAACCTGTTCCGGCAACCACCTTTTGTACAAGTCTTGCCGCTGTTGCATGTAATCCTTTGTACAAAGCCGGGCGCAGATCCCGTGCATAAGTAAAGCTCATGTGCTCCACACATTTTGTCAATTTTATGCTTTCTATTTTCTGGCATATATGATCTGACACTTTGTGCAGCACCTACTCCACGGTAAGCAATAACGAGCCATAAAGCTCCATATCTGTATTGTCTCTTCTTCCTTTTGAAAGCAAGGTTCCCCTCGCCCACAAGTTTGCCGGGGGGGAAAGGAGAAGACGATGGATGGTATGGGCCAGGCGTCGTTCAAGAAAGTTTCGCCTTGCCGGGAAGCAAGCAACAGAAAAGCTAAGTTGCCAAAGTTTGAGCAATCGAATTTTTTAAATTTTAAGTTATCTCCCTTGAACGACCACACTTTGTATGGGAAACCTGTGCGCGGAGGAACCAACTCATAGCTAGTTGCGCCCCTACTTTGTTTTGAGTCCGCTCAACAACTTAAGTGAGCTGCTAGCGCCCTTACTTTTCTTCGAGTCCGCTCAGCAACTTAAGTGAGCCGCTAGAGCCCTTACTTTGTTTCGAGTTCGCTCAGCAACTTAAGTGAGCTGCAACTAGTTGCGACAAGGTTTCTTGCCGGTAGCGGCACCGCCAGCAGGCTGCTGACGTTCCGCACTCAGTGCTCGCGGCTCAGGTGCCTGCACCGGCAAGTTCCCTAAAAGCGTAGGGCAAAAACATACAAAGAGAGGAATCAAGTAAAGGGAGTAACGTTGCAATCATTGCCCACAATCAAGTTACATTGCAAAGATAGCTTGTCACAGCTCTAACAGATTGTTTTCATGACATGATGGGCAGCGACAAGAAAAGAAGAAATGAGCGGCCTAATCTACGCGATCGCCTTCGACCCGCTTGATCCCGCTCACCTTGTCCACAATGGGTGCGACAAGGGCCTTGAGCTCCTCCAGATCAGCTTCTGGCGGCAAGGACCTGAGGATGTTGGTGAGGCGGAGGCCCGGATTGCGGAAGGCCACCTTCATCAACACTTTCTCGAGGGCTCCTGCGCAGATCTCGCGCGACTCGTCAGCTAGTTGCTTGGGGATCCTCTCTCGGAGTCGCTGAAGGGCCGTCGCCACGCCCTTGAAGAATAGGACGAGCTTGGCGCTGGGCTGGAGGTTGTCGCCGGAGGGATACCCAAGATCTTCCATCCCCAGCTGCGCCAGCTCCTTGTCGATATCTGTGGCGGCGTTCACCAGACTCTCCGTCCAGTGCGTCACAGTCTCCCTGAAGGTGTCCTGGGCGGTGGCAGCGCTCTCCAGCAGCGCCTTGTCGGCCTTGATTTCCTCCTTCAAGGCCGCCTCCCGCTTCTTGGCGCTGTCCAAAGTGTTGGTCAAAGTGGTTAGCTTCAACTCAAGATCCACGTTGGAGGCCTTGGCGACGCTGAGCTCCTTGCCCTTCTCGGAGAGATCGGCCTCCAGCCGCGCCACCTTCCCCTTCAACTCCTCCTTGGCGGCCTCGGCGGCGGCAGCGTCCTCCGCTTGCTTGAGGGCTCCGCCAAGATTCTCCTCGCGCGAGGCAAGCTCCTCCTCGTGGGCGTCGAGATTGATCTTCCACTGCGCCACCTCGCCCTCTTCCGCGGCTAGCTTCACAGCGGCAAGTCGCTGGCGCTCTTCGACTTCAGCCTTCTCGAGGAGAAAGACCTTCCGCGCTTCAGCGAGCTGCTCCCGCTCCTCCGCCAGGGATCGGAGGGCTTCCCGGTGGAAACCTTCGAGCTCTTCCACGCGCTTTTCAATGTCTGCTCCCGCCTTCGTGACAAGCGCCTCGCGGGACTCCAGCTTGGCTTGTCGCGCGCGGTAGAGCGACATCAACCTGCGCAGCAGCCGCTCTTCTTCGGGCTTGTTGCTGCTGCTGCTTGGCGCGTCGACCAGCTTCAGCCCTGCGGAGGCGAGCACTTCTCCGTCGAAGACCTCCCCCTCGACCGGCGCTCTGGAGCTTGATGCCCAAGGAAGCTTGATGAAGACGTCGTCGCCGGCCTTCAAATAAACGCCCGGCTGGGGCTCCTTAGAACTTGGCGCTGCGGCTTCGGCGGATGGGTCGGCGGTCGGCGTAGCGCCTGGCGCTCCTGCGGCCTCAGGGCCGTCAGTATGATCGCCAGATTCCTCGCCAGTTTCTGCGGCGTCAGCCTTGGCGGCCTCTGCGCCGGTGGCGTCTCCAGCACTGGCTGCTTCATCGGCGGCGACCTCTGTCTCCATCTGCTCCACAGCGGATGGATCTGACAGCCGGAAAAGGGGAGAAGAGTCAAACAGAATCCAGCAGAAACCCGTAAAGATCAAGAAAAGAAGGATCCAAGAGAAGTTTTGAAGCAAGGGGAGTACCTGCACCAGGCTCTGCGGTTGTGGTCTCCGTGGTCGGGGGGCCACTGGCGCTGTCCCTCGCCGGAGAACCCTCCCTTGCCGGAGACTTCTCCCTCACCGGGAAGCCTTCCCTTGCCGGAGAATTCTCCCTTGTCGGGGGATTCTCCCTTGGCTCTTGGTGGGGCTGCTCGGCTCCTACACAAGTCAACAAGCAGATATCAGCAAAGACAAGTACCCATGCGCGCCTCGCCGCGGAAAATAATTCACACACTTACGCTGGGGGCTGCCATGGAGGAAAGTCGCCGGCTCCGGCAAGGTTGTCTCGGGCGCACCACCTGTTGTCACAGTGGGCTCGTCCTCGATGATGATCACCGGGGCCTTAGCTCTCTTTGCCGCTCTCTGGGCCAGAGTCCTAAAGAGGAACAGATTCAGGGAAAAGCAAGTGAGAAACAAGATCAACAGCAAGAGTTGAAGAAATGCAAGTACAACAAGAGAAGCTTACTCTTCTTCTTCTTCCTCGTCGGAGCTTAACACGGAGAAGTCGAAGCCTGGCGCGCGCCCGGAGCGAGGAGGCGGAGGAGAAGCTTCCCTTGGCCGCTTGGCGGGAGCAGTGGTGGCGGTCTGAGACGACCCCGCTCCGGCTGTCGGCACGGCGTGAGTAGCGGCAGGGACTAAAGCGGTGGTCCGGCTAGACTCCGCTCCAGTTGCCGTCATAGCATGAGGCGCTCCCGCGGCAACGGTGTTTGCCGTGGTCGAGCGTGTCACGCGGCGTGGCGACTGTTGGCCCGCTTGCCGCTCCGCCACATCACCAACCTTGCGGAGACGCCTTCTTGGTGGGGATGGAGGCTCTGCTTCTGGTGGGCTGTTTGAAGACGAGGTGGAAGAAGAGTCGATTTGCAACGAGCCGCTCGCGTCCTTGGCGGGCTCGCTCGGCTCGGTGTCTTGCCCGGCAAGCCCCTTCTTGTCGGTAGGCTCCCCTCGCTCGGCACGGCTTGCCGCTTCTGCTGCATCGGCCTCCTCCACAGTGAACCCGAACTCGCCCGCGGCTGCGGCTGCCGCTGCCTCCTCCAGCCTAGTGGCGATGAGCGCCATCTCCGCATCCGTGGTGTCGCGGGTGAGGCCATCCTTCTCGTCGAGGCGGATTGGCACTTCCACCAAGTCGTCGAAGAATTGCTGCACGACCTCGTCTGCAGGCTCCTGCCAAGTTGGCACAATCCCGTGCGAGTCGCACTCCGGCATCATTGCACGGATGCGGTCGAGCGCGGAATTGTTGCACAAAGGCACGACGCCCCCCGGCAACCTGAACACCTCGGGATGCTGGGGGTCATATTTGAACAGCTCCTGCAGCATCGCGTTGAGCTCCAGGGCTGTGAAGTTGTAATTGAGGCCTGGCCGCAGCCTCATGATGTCTGCCGCGTTCTTGAACTCCCAAGTGGGCCTCCCCCGTTCCTGCAGGGGGGCGATGTGGCGGCGAAGGAAGTCTGCGCCAACAGCGCCAATAGTAAGCTCGGCAAGCCTCAGGCGCAGGATCCTGGTGACGGCAATCTTCAGCCTGGCGTCCTCCGGAGCCATGTCACTTCAATCGCTGCCGCGTGCTACTGGGGTTCGGCGTCGGACGGTGAATGACTGCGGGCTCTCCTCGTCAATCCAGCACCAATCAGCTCTCCACTCCTCCCACTTGCCGCTGAATTCTCCCTCCAGATAGGTCTCTTTCTTGCCGGGCCTTGAGATCCAGGCAATCCCGCTGGATAGAGGCTCTCCTCTCTCTACTCTGGGTATGAAAAAGTGGCGGAAGAGGGCTACGTTGGGTAGAACTCCGACAAAGTTTTCGCAGAGGTGTGCGAAAACTGCCATTGTCAGGACGGCGTTGGGGGTGAAGTCAAGGAGATGGAATCCATAAGTGTTCATGATGTCGCAGAAGAAATCAGAGAAGGGCGGGCAGAGCCCGCAATAGAAGAACAATGCGAAGAAGGGGTACCCATTCGGAGCCTTCTTCCAAGCGGCGGCGGGGAGAACCTTTGTGCGCGGATGCGCGCGCGTCTCCGCCGACCAGAACAGATAGTAGTTCTCCCTCAGCTCCTTCACGCCGAGCTTGGGAGGGAAAACGGACCGCTCCTTCCGCAGCGCCGCGAGCCGCTGCGCCTCGGTCGTCTTCACGGTCTTCCCCTTGTCGGCTTTTGGAGCCATGGCGGAAGTAGTGGAGGATATCGACGGCGTTGGTGGTGCTAGTGGCGATGGGGGGCGGAGCGCTGCTCTCTCTCTCTCAGCTTTGGGGAGGCAAGGGAGCGGCGGAGATTTTTGAGATTGGGAACGGCAACGAGCGAGTGGGCCAACTGCCCCTGTTTCCCCTGCTTATAAAGGGGGAGGGGGCGGACGTTCCGCTTTTCCGAATAAAGAAACCCCCACGACCTCTCCCACGACGCCGCATTCAACTCGTGCCGTTCGGGGAGGGCGCGGTGGATACGGAGTGAGATACGGCGTAACCTAGGCCGCGCGTGCCCGTGCCCTGTTTTGGGCCTGGCCCAACAGCGCTCGGCACCATGTATGGCCCAGGCCCGGGGGCTCCTGTCGGTGTACTAGAGTAGGGGTACCCTAGTATCCCGAACTTGTGCACGGGCAGTCGCAGCATCCCGCGGCAAGGCTTGCCGGGTGACCGCCAAGATCCTCCGTGGTTCCTTTGGAGCCATTCAAGAACAAAGTGTCCAAGTCAAGAAGACAAGACCCCGGCAAGAGGAGCTTGCCGGGAAGGCCACTCAAGGCATTTCAAGGAACTTGCCGCGGCGCACCACGCGTTCCGGCAAGACCCGCTGAGCGACAAGCTCCCGGACGCGGCAAGACAACGACCGCGGCAAGGCGCTCGCCGCGGCAAGACACCTCTGCGCGCCCTCGCTCCAGCACATCCACCAACGTGTCGCTCTGGGGCCCTTCCAGGCGTACGTGGCGGAAGGCTGTGCAGCTAGGGACGTGCGGTGGCAAGCGGCGCTGACAAGATCGCCATCGTGGCGAACGGTGGCGTCCCTGGCGGTCCCTTTTCGCACTGTTTAGGCAACACAGACGGGCATTTAAGACCCTTGTCCCCTGCTGTCAGGGTTAGGTATGATACACTGTAGCAGGTAGCTGTGCCTACCACAACACCTTTCCATTTTTGCCCTTTACCTCCGTTGCCACCTGTCGGTATCCCCTTGAGCATATAAAAGGAGGCCCGTGTGCAACGTAGAGGGGGGGAGCCAGTTCGAACACTCACGCTCGGTCTTGCTGGCCGTTGGTGTGTACTGTAGCACTCCGCGCTCCCGAGCTAGAAATCAATACAAAACCATGAAGCAGGAGTAGGGTTTTACGCATCCGTGCGGCCCGAACCTGGGTAAATCGCTCGCGTGCTTCGCCTCGATTTGCTCTTTGCACGATCTCCGCCCCCGCCGAACCGAAAGGGACCCGGCCCGCCGGTCCCATAGGTGCCCGTGGATCAGCACGCCGGCAGTGCCTTCATGGGAGACCGACCTAAAGAAAAAGATTGCATGCGTGCGATGGATAATGCCGACTGGTAGTGTGTGTGCATGCATGCACGAGAGAAAGTTAGTGGTACAATTATAAAGAGAAGAATACTGTGTGGGTGTAAAAGAATAGGTGAGGTCATAATCAATGTAAAGTTGAATTCAAATATTTGAATAAGAGATCCTGATGTTTGAAACCCATGCATGCATGAATATAACGGAGATCTGCGCGGTGTGGTTTGGAAACGAGCATGCTGTAATGTATACACATTGAACAAGGTCAGACTGATTTGAATTTGAGATACCGATGGCAGACATCATTTGGCCACATCGCATCCGTGCATGGACACACTATTCTAATTGGAGATGATGGGCGGCTTTCGCATCACATATCTATATCTATACCCCTATATATATTATATTTTATTTTATTTTTATATTGTGTGCGGGTAACTTTAACTTTGAAAGATGGTCGTTGGATGAGGCGAATCCGATGGTCCAAAGATGGCAAATTTGAGCACTACTGGCCGTTGGATATCATCTAGATTCCACCAGATTTCGCCACATGTATAATCTAGAAGACTCCATGGTTGACCTTAAGCATAATGCACAAACATCAAAACACAAACACTTCTTATTTGTTCTAGAATCTTCCGTATCAGAATTGCCCAAATGTTTTTCTACATGATTTGCCATTATTTGTTTTTACTTTATGTCTTACGACGCACAATTCTATGAATCTTAAAATAGATTAGCTTTCTTATAAAAACTAGATTATTTTGAATGAAATGAACTATAAGAATTAAACGAACATCTACATCATGCATATATGCCTCAAAGCTTGCATGCTATAATGTGGTATTTATTCATAATTTGGTTGCCAAATCTCATGCGTGCAATGCACGTGTACCTTACTCTAGTCTAAATGGTGTTTGTGTGTGTGTTGTGCGTGTTGAGGTGCAAATTGTCTTTTTTTGGGTACACGTTAAGCTTGTTCTTTCGAAATTTCAAGCCGCGCCTTGTTATGCCGAAAATTCAAGCTAGCGTCTCTGTCTATCGTGCTGCGAAACTCCCGCCTCTTCAACCCGCGCCTTGCTAGCCCGAAATATTTAAGATATATCTTTGTCTCATTGTGCTCCGACAACTCCCTCCATCTCAATCCGCGCCTTGCTATTCCGAAATTACAACGCGCGCGAAAACTCCCACCTCCCGCGAAATCCCGACACGCGAAATGCCCGTGGTACCCCTGAACCGAAAGAACCGCCTCAAATCGGTGGGGGTACTTTCGTAACTTACCCCACATTTCGGACAAGCGCGTCTCTAAGCCATGGTTGCCCACTGCCATCCCATGCGCCCACCCATTCATACACCGAGGCCGCGAAAACCCACGACGAAACCCCACACCCTGCTCCGCCCGCCACCCAGCCGGAGCCTCTTCCCCGACGATGTCGTCCACAGCAACACATCGACGTCCCTCATCCACCGTACTGGATGAGGATCTGTCGTCGATCTCATCATCCTGCCGGTTCAGCCACCCCGTCCTCCACCTCCAAGGAGCTGCCCCGACGTTCCCCTCGTCTTTTGCGCCACCTCCATTCCCACACCGCCGTCTTTACCTGCACCACCGGAAGAGCATCATCATCACCGTTTCCTCGGATGAAGCGGCAGCCTAATCGGCGCCACCAAAGAGGTTGTACACTAATCGCCGCATTTTCTTCTTGATTCGATCTCACGGTGCTGCCGGCGCTCGGTCCCGAGCCGACACGGCGCGGCTCCATCCATGGCGGCGTCGCCGGCCACTTCCTCCACGGCGTCGCTCCCTCGGCGGTGACGTCCACATCAGTAGGAGCTACTGCTGCTTTAGCTCTTGCTCGCGCTGCTGCTCTGCTCTTGCTCTCGGTCCCCTGCCTGGTCTGCTCTTGCTATTGCTCTTGCTCGCGCTGCTGCTCTCGCTCTTGCTCTTGCTTGCGATGCTGCGCCGATTTAGCTACACTTCAGTCGACTGAATCGACTTTTGGGTCAGTCGATTTTCAGGGGTGGGGGGGGGGGGGCTCGCCGGGGTGAAGGAAGAACCAGCCTCAACAGGGAGGGGGGCTCGCCGGAGAGGTACCCCACTATATCTTAGGGTTCAGGATGGGGGCGGTGGTCGCCGGTGGTGGCGGGGTGTTGGCGGGGCGGTGGCGTGGGGATCGCCGGAGAAAAAGCTCGGGACGGGGGGGGGGGCTAGAGGGATGGCCGGGGCGGCGGCGGACCGGCGGTGGGGAGTGTTTTCGGGGGGCGGGGCGGCGCACCGCCGGCCACGGGCGGCGGGGGGCTGCTGTTTGGCCGGTGGTGGCTGGCGGCTCAGGGGGGTGGAGGTTGAATATGAACCGCAGGCCCTTGATTTCGTATCCAACGGCTGCAAAATCGACTCACCAGAGATGAAAAAGTCAGTCGACCGACGTGTAGCCTCACCTTGCTAGTGTGTTCAGTTTCGACAGCAAAATTCAGTTTCGACAACAAAATTCAGTTTCGACAGTTAAGTTCAGTTTTGACAGTTAAGTTCAAAGATGAGCGGCTTATTATTTTACATCTAGCACTTTGTGGTTATGTATTTTACGTCATGTATTGGAGATGCTATTAGAATTCCACTCTGGTTAACGTTGTTCGTTGTCTCTCTTGTCCTGCTTCAGCCTCGGCGTCGTACAACTCACCGGAGCTACTCCAACGACGAAACCCTCCATCACAGCGGAGCAGTACCTCGGGCTCCATCTCCAGACGCCTAAGATCTTCTTCCCCTCCTCCGACAGCAAAGTCAGCCAGAGCATCCTCACTGGCCAACCCAATCACGCTGAGATCGACATGGCTTCGCCAAAGAGGTTGTACACTTGTTGCATCTCTTTTTTACTCTACATGTTATATATATTATCCACTGAGCACTCGTAGTAACGGGAAATACGATTATTTTATCCTACTATATGACAAGCAGTGAGGTAGCAGGCAACTTAGCTATCCGTGATGGACTCTCTTGAACGCCATCATTATTTATCTCTGCGCGTTTGAGCTGTGCATTTGTCGATGGGCCTGGGAGTTGAGCTAGTATGGCAGTGGCCTGGGTCCAAAGTAATAGAAGTAGCACAAAAACATTTTTTTAGTGTAGGATTTTCCTTGCTCAAGCCTGCCTACTAGAATCGCCAGTGCTTGAAAGGAAAAGTGAATGAAAAACATCGGAATTGGAAAGTTTCCTATGGTACTACTTTTCATGAATTTGGTGCAAAGGAATGGAGCAAAGGAAAACTGTAGGATTTGTTCCTTTTGTGTCTCCTTGAAAGAAAAACCGTAGGAATTCTAATTTCCACTTCTCCTCCTTTTCATATTCCTATTCATCAAGCACAAGACTAAGAGATAGTAGCATAATAGCATTATAACCGTACATTTTCTTGTGGTTTGACTTAATCTCACAATGCTTTTTTGCATCCTGTGATCTTCCAATTGTTGTGAATCAAACACCCAGATTGGCAGATATCCTGTGTTTTTAAATTCTCTGTTTTGCACGTGCATTCCTATCCTATTCCTGTCTATTTCCTATCCCTGCATTGTTAGAATCCTCAAATTCAAACAAGCCCTTACTCAATTACTTTTGTTATAGATATGTGTCAAAGAAAACCTTATGTGGTTTGTCCTGCTCCTGCGGCGCTGTGTTCCACCCCAGCTCAGCTGCTCCAACGACGGAAGGGTTCACCACAGCAGGGATCCGCTCTCCAGACTGTCTTTCGCCGCCTCAGATCTTCTTCCCCGCCGCCGGCAGCCACGACAACTGCATTACCATCATCAACTGAGCAGATGACCTTGAGGACTACACGGGTCCGCAAGAGAGGTCGCACTCTTCCATGTCTGCTTACGTTATGCATTGCTTAATATGATGACATGCTACATTATCATCGTGTTCACCTATTAGACTCCAAGTCAGGTCCAAACTAATGTTGAAACTTGAGTTTTTAAATGGTTGTGGGGTACATATTGGGGCAGCAATCAGTACTATCTGTCTACTATCTGGTTAATCTCCGGTGTCTACTATGAGTTTCATGTTAGGTGCAAACAAACATTAAAGGAGCCATTATCTGTATTTTTTAACTAAAACTATTATCTGCCTGCTATCATTGGTTTTGGGTCTATCCACAGTTTGCTACCATCACTCTAGATTTGTGCATGCACTCCTTACATAATCTCACTATGTTTTATTCCTATGCATGCCGGTTATTGTACACAATGGAACTAATCATGTAGACCAAAAGAGACGAGCCTTGCGTGGCAATATAATTTCATGCAGACGTCGTTCCATGGTGGGCGCAAAGGCAGCCCCCTCTCCACCCATTTCGGATCATAATCAAGAGGAAGATAACTGTTCTGAGGGGGATTCAGAAGGAGAAGACCACTCCTATCTACCCCATGAGGTCTTCTCTCTAACTTGGCATGCTGATGTTGGTAATATCATGCATATGGTGCCTTGCATTGCTTACTGTATACATTAAAGATGTCATCTGCTTAGTTTAGACATGCTTTGTGTCAATGCCATCTGTTTAGTTTCTTTATCGTATATGTGAATCATGCAATGCCATCTTGTCTAGCCAGGCATCATATATGTGAATTTTGCAATGCCACTCTGGTTAGCCAGTCATCTTATATGTGAATTATATCATGCCATCATTTTTTTATTGCGTGTTAAATTTGTCAACAATTTTATTACATTCAATTACTCTTCCTGTGCATCAGCCATTCGACACGGTCATGGAAAAATCTGGAGTGGAAACAAGGTCTTCAGAGTAGACAATGCTATCTGACGAAGCGCATGTCTTGCTGGTTACCAATAGCTCCTCGGAGGAGGAATCAGAGACAGATGGCCAGTCATATCGCCCCCCCCCCCGAGGTGCATGCCCTAACTTGGCAGGGTTATGTTGCTCATATCGTGCGTATGGTATCTTTCATTGCTATGTCATTTGCTTAGTTTAGACATGCTTTGTGTGAATTCCACCTGTTTAGTGTCTAATTACCATATATGTGAATTATGCAATGCCATCTTGTTGCAAGACATTATATATGTGAATTATGCAATGTTATCTTGTTGCAAGACATTATGTATGTGAATTATGCAATGCCATGCTGTTTAGGCAAGCGTCATATATGTGAATTATATCATGCCATCCTTTTTTTGTATTTCTCATTGCTTTTGTCGACAATGTTTGTATATTCAACTGCTCTTCCTGTGCATCAGCCATTTGAATTGGTGATGGAGAAATCTGGAGTGAAAACAAGGTCTTCAGAGCAGACAATGCTACCTGCTGAAGCAGATATCTTGCTGCTTACAGATAGCTCTTCAGAGGAGGATTCAGAGGCAGATGACCAGTCCTATTATCCCCCTGAGGTGTATGCTCAAACTTGGCAGGGTTATATTACTCATATAATGCATATGTTGTATTGCAATGCTTAGTTTTTACATCATATACACAATATTGAATGCCATCTCCTTAGTTGACACATCATATATGCGATTGCCCTCTGCTCACTGCCTTAGTATATAAATCATATATTTGAATTATGTCATGCCATGATGTTTACATAGACAACATGTATCTGAATTATGGCATGCCAACCAATTTTCTAAAGACATAATATAGTTATATCATCTCATCCTATTTACATAGTCATCATATTTTAAATTATGTCATTCTATCCGTGAATTATATCATGCCATCATGTTTCCATCGACGGCATGTTTGTGATTTATGGCATGCCAACCACTTTAATAGACACATCGTATAGTTATATCATGTCATCCTGTTTACATAGTCATCATATTTTGAAGTATGTCATTCTATCCTGTTTAGTTAGCCATCATACATGTGAAATTGTGTCATGCTATCCTGTTTAATTAGCCATCATATATGTGAAATTATGTCCTGCTATTCTGTTTGCTTAGACAACATAAATGTGTATTATTTCATGCCCTGTTTTCTTCCCTACTATCCATTGCACCTGTCTATCTTACAATGTCTATACATTCAATTACTTTTCTTGTTTATCAGCCATTTCAATTGGAGGGAGTGATGGCAGTATCTGTGGGAGTAAAAACACGGTCTTCAGAAAAGATCATGCTACCTGTCGATGCAGATAGAACCAGGGTTGTAATTTCCCAAGAACCAGCCCCACCACACATAACCCACACTCATGCAGATTGTACCCCTACCCAGTTGGACAGAGAACCAGCTACACCCCTTCTAACCCCAACCCCAGCAGATAGACACCCAGTTCCCGTTGACAGAACACCGTCTCCACCACAGAGCACCCAAACACGAGCAGTTAGTAAGGCAACTGCAGTGCCAAATCATGAGGACCACCACTCCGAACCTGAAGTCAACTCTTAAAGCAGAAGAAGAATTGTTCTCAGGTCAGATTCCGTAGCTATGGTTCATACTACTTTGCTCTTACATCACTTTATTTACTGATACCAACTAATTTCAAATTTGAAGGATGCAATTGAAACTCCAATGGCGCAACAGGTATGTTTTAAACCTGTTTCTTCAACGTGTTTGGCTGTTTGCTGTTGTAACTTGCTCTATGTTGATTTCAGTTTCAATTGAATAAACATTTATGTTCTCATGCCATGCACATTACAAGTGTTGTTATTGCTGTGTAGTTTCCCACACTTATATTCTGTCTATGCTGCTTTGTTTTAAATAGATATGATTCGAACTGTATCTATCTTGATTTGGCAACATAAACTAGAATGATATAGACCATACAGTGACCATACTACATAGATATATGTTTGTTTCATGTTGTTATCCTGTCCACCTTACTACTGAACTGGTTTACCAAAATGAGTTTCATATACTACATTGTAAACCTGAGATGTGTTTGTTTGTTTCTCTTTTAGAACGCGGATAAAATATTGGAGAAGAGTACCCTGTTATGCAATGGTAAAGGAAGTAATGCAGATAAGGTTCAAGATAGTGAGACATCCCTGTTGGTCTCCAAGAAAGCTGATAAAAACTATATTGAAGACACTAAGACAACCCCAAAGTCCTTTCTTGATGTAGTGTTTGAGTTACTGGCTACCACTGCTGGCACCAGCTCTTCAAACTCGTTGCCTGAATCAGTTTGGCTTCTTGAGTCTCAACTTCAAGTTGAAATACATCGATCAGATGTTATGCGACAGGAAGCCGAAGGACTGAGGAAGTCCCTGCAGAATTCAGATGCATACTTTCTGGTGCAACAGCAAGCGCTGGAGGACTTAAGCGCCTAACAAGAGAAAGTTAATAAGCTTGCTAAGCATCTTGCCAGCATCATGGGTACCCAGGATATTGTTTCTTGAGCTCTTCTGAAGTGGTTTCAGTTCTGGACTTGTTTTGCTGCGGCGATTATATGCTACTGTGTTCCCTATATTTGCACTGGTGGCAAACTTTGATGCCCAGTGGATGTAATATGTGTAATAGCCGTGATAGTCTAGTGTAAGTTGCTTGCTTATTTATTTCCTTGTTGTCTTGTTTATTTGTTTGCTTGTAGTCAGTGCAGTTCTTTTTCTGCGGTTTGCTAGTGGCTGCAATAACCTATTTTTTAAAACTAGGCCACAATAACCATGGGCTAATATTTACTGTAGTGACACTAGGCCTCCTACGGGCCGTAGAAACAGTGGGCCTTCTACGGGCCGTATAAACAGTGGGCCTTCTACGGGCCGTAGAAACAGTGGGCCTTCTATGGGCCGTAGAAACAATGGGCCTTCTACGGGCCGTAGAAACAATGGGCTTTCTACGGGCCGTATCATCAATGGGCCTTATACTGGCCATATGATCGATTGGCCAAACATGGGCCAAACAGACCGCATTCTGGCCATAAACGGGCTAGAGTTGGAATCGTCCGTTCATGGGCCGACCATAACGGGCCATCGTTAATAGGCCGTATTTGATGATGCTATGAAAATGGCCCAACGTATTAACGGACCACAAACGGGCCGACTGTAACCACGGGCTGAATTTGGCCCACAAGCAGAAAATGACAGTAACGGGCTGTAAGTAAACGAATGCTGGAAAATAGTCCAAGAATAAATGGGCTCTAAGAAGGCCGAAAGATAACATGGGCTGGAAACGGCCCAACGGAATAACGGGCCGTTAATGGGTATAAAGTGATACACTGTTCTTTACGGGCCAGTTTCACCACGGGCCGTTAATGGGTGTAAAGTGATACACTGTTCATTACGGGCTAGTTTCACCGCAGACCGTTAATAGGCCAAGAGTTACATAGGGCCTCATATGGGCCAAAAGACGTCATGGGCCATACATGGGCCAGAAGTGAAAACAGGCTGGAATCATATTGGATGGCCCAGATGACGCTACTGGGCCTAATTGGAATAGGACGTAATGGGCCTTGGGTTAGCGGGCTGTAAATGGGCTATATGCGAACATGCCGTTAACAGGCTTTCCATGGGCCGGCCCGCCACCTTTTGACCAAGTCAAATGGGCCGGCCTTTTCACAGGAATGGGCCTCTGTTGGGCCGTGCCACGTGTCGACGTATCATAGGCGCCTTTTGTCCAATGAGTGGATGACATCTGTCCCAGCGATGAGCCGACACGTGTTTCCTCCAGCCAATGATGATTTTACACGTGGAAAATCCCCATTGGTCGGGGCTGTTAACGGGTTATCGGATCCAAAACCTGACCCGATAGCTTAACGGCGTCCCGTTACGGTGGATGCCACGTGTCGGTCACCCTTGACGAAAGCACTTCTGTGACGCGCGATTTATCATCATGGAAGTGGACACTTCCGTGATGATAATTTTGGTAATGTCATGGAACACTTCTACAACAGCACATGTATGACTATCTTGATTCTGTCATAAATTTGTCATGGATGTACATGCATGATAGAAAACGCGACCTACTGTGACAAACACGTATCATCACGGAAGTGTATTTTTTTGTAGTGCTCCTGCACCATCTCCTCCCCTCGCCGCCGCTAGAAGGCGCCGCCGGGCGAAGCTCGGTGCGTGTCGGCGGTGGCAGGGCCCTTCTTATCCTCCCGGCGTGCGGCTGTAGCGCGAGATGCAGCGGCACGACAGAGTCTTGGTGCTGATGCGGCGAGGGCGCGTCGGGCGGCATGGCGGCCAGACGGCGGCGCGGGCAGACGGCCAGGCCGCGGCGGCTGCGCGTGGGGCTGGCTCTCGGGCAGCGGCGCGGGCACGGATCCATCGCGGATCTAGTCCTGCGGGCGCGGTCTTGGCCTCCCCTGCGCGGCGGACGGATCTCGGTGGGGGGACTTCTCCTTGCTATGGTCTGGCAGCGGCGGCCTGGATCATCCAGATCCCGGCAGGGATGGCAGCGGTTCTTGCACGAGAGATGGAGGTCTTCAATCAGATCTGGGTGAAAACCTGCTATTGGCTATTGCCAAGGCCGGCGATGGCGGTGCTGTCTATGTCGTTCCCTTCTTGAAGGCATCACCGTGGAGGAGTTCAAGGAAACTCTAGATCAGTAGATCAGATGACGACGGCTCTCTGGTGTCATTTCCCCCTTGGGGGCATCATTATTGGAGGTGCACACGGGCTCGAGGGACCGGAGGACGGCGTCTTTGGTGGAGCGGTGCTTCATCTTACACATCGATGGTGGCGGATTTTGGTGGTGTGGTGCTGTGGAGACTCGGCGTCTGATGCGGGAGGATGGACTCACGCAGGAGGAGGAAGCTGTCGGGCGTCATGGTGGCGTTGATGGCAGAGAGGCCTGGCAAGGTCGGTGCTTCAGTTCTGCTATGAGGATGGACCAAGGGATGATGGAGTTGACGACCCTTGCAGTGTGCGGTGCTCATTGGGAGTGTGCCAGACCGGTGTGGGACCCAATCCAGGTAGTGGCTTGGCTGGGACACCCGGCTTTAGATGTTAGGCTTTGGTGCGATGTCTGTTTGGTATTAGGCCCGGACATTGGGCACGCCTTCATCAAGGGGATAGGAGTAGCGACGGTGTTGCCAAGATGGAGGCTTCAGGCTTATTAATGTATCACCTTGTATGGTCTTTGTGAATAATTAATAATATGACTGCATGCATCGTCCGGATGCAGAGGCCGAGGGTATGTCCTTCTTTTCTAAAAAAACCAACCATGTCACATCATCCAGACTTTCTATGGTCTGTCTAGTTCCGGGAGTCGGACAACTTCTAAACTTCAACAGCTGACGGTAAATACGATATCAAATTAAAATACGATTCAATTTTGGTATATATCAAATTATTTTGGTATGATTTTGTTATATACCATAATAACCAAAGTTGACACGATTTTGAAAATGACACAATAATAATTTATTGATGTATAACTCAAAACACTTAATTTTTTACACAAATAATATATAAGTGTATATGCATGCATATATTCATGGCTTGATAGTTATGGACATGCTTAGCATTTTTTAAGAGAAAGAAATGACTACTTTACAGGAGAAATGAACGTGCTTAGCAGGCAATTTGGCTCCTGTACAAGAAAAATTATAACTTGTATAATTGTTTGCCTCAAGAAATATAAATAAATATTTTACTTTGGTTTATTCGGTTAACCGTCTGGTTTTTTTGATATATACCATAAAAACTAAAATTCAAAACGGTATGGAAACTTCATACCATACTGAAAGCAGAAACCATAAAATTGGTTCGATTCGGTTTATTTTTGGTTTGGTTTTAAAATTCACAGAGTGAATGGATGGTATGTTTGCTACCTGTTTTGATCAAGAATATTTGCAAGGAGGGGGGTTGTCATTGCTCTAGCCATCCTACTCGAGCAGGTATATGTCATTCCTCTTGGAGCAGAATTTACCGGAGCTCAAGAGAGGAATGAACATACTAGTCTGGATATTCCTTTTCATGGTGGCGAGGATCTTCATAAAGACCGAAACTAAAGGGGGGATAAACAACAAGTCCGCAGCCTATTGTGACCACTAGTTTTCTGCTTTGACCTCACTTGTTCCTTCAAGCAAGTTCCTGTTGACCACAAGTTCTACTTTGACTTGGTCCCTAGCGGCAACGATGACCAACTTCATGATGCCGCCTCCTTCGACCTTGATCAAGTCTACCTCTACAACAGCTACCACCGCGACGATATCAATACCAAGGAATGCCGTGTGTCGTGGGACCCAGGCATCGAGGGGACGACGTCGACTTGAGGTCAAGCCAAGTTTCAAGCAGGGTGGAGTGTTAGGGAGCCTATCCTGGGCCCCAACTAGGTTGGTGTTTTCTTTGTCAATGGGCTCAGCCCAATTGCAAGCACAGGAGGACAGCCACAAATACTCCCCGAAGGCAGCGACCAACACGTTCTAGTTGGATCAGGACAAAATGGCATGGCGACTTCCTCTCCCAACTCCGGCTCTCAACCTTTCTTCCTCCTATTTCTTTCATTCTTTTGCACAGTTGTGCTTGTATCCCTGTACTCTCAATCCATCCCCAAACTCTAGTGAATAAAGCGAACCCCTGTATGTTGTTAACATGCACCGCTTACCATCACACAAAAAGTTCAAATGAAAAACAATAATAACAAAGAATTGTGGTGGTTTGATTCGCGATAATTGTATTGAGAACATGAAGGCGTGGGTTGATATGTCCATTTTGCATCATGCTTTTATATTGATATTTATTGCATTATGGGATGTTATTACACGTTATGTCACAATACTTATGCCTATTCTCTCTTATTTTACAAGGTTTACATAAAGAGGGAGAATGCCGACAGCTGGAATTCTGGGCTAGAAAAGGAGCAAATATTAGAGACCTATTCTGCACAACTCCAAAAGTCCTGAAACTCCACGAAAGTCATTTTTGGAATTAATAAAAAATATTGAGCGGAAGAAATACCAGAGGGGGCCCATACCCTATCCACGAGGGTGGGGGGCGTGCCCTACCCCCTTGGGCGCGCCCCCTGCCTTGTGGGCCCCCTGGTGGCCCTCCGGTGCCCATCTTCTGCTATATGAAGTCTTTCGTCCGAAGAAAAATCATAAGCAAGCTTTCGGGACGAGACTCCACCGCCACGAGGCGGAACCTTGGCGGAACCAATCTAGGGCTCTGGAGGAGCTGTTCTGCCGGGGAAACTTCCCTCCGGGAGGGGGAAATCATCGCCATCGTCATCACCAATGCTCCTCTCATCGGGAGAGGGCCAATCTCCGTCAAGATCTTCACGAGCACCATCTTCTCTCAAACCCTAGTTCATCTCTTGTATCCAATTCTTGTCTCTAAGTCTGAGATTGGTACTTGTAGGTTGCTAGTAGTGTAGATTACTCCTTGTAGTTGATGCTAGTTGGTTTATTTGGTGGAAGATCATATGTTCAGATCCTATATGCATATTAATACTCCTCTGATTAAGAACATGAATATGCTTTGTGAGTAGTTACGTTTGTTCCTGAGGACATGGGAGAAGTCTTGCTATTAGTAGTCATGTGAATTTGGTATTCGTTCGATGTTTTGATGAGATGTATGTTGTCTCTCCTCTAGTGGTGTTATGTGAACGTCGACTACATGACACTTCACCATTATTTGGGCCTACAGGAAGGCATTGGGAAGTAATAAGTAGATGATGGGTTGCTAGAGTGACAGAAGCTCAAACCCTAGTTTATGCGTTGCTTCGTAAGGGGCTGATTTGGATCCATATGTTTCATGCCATGGTTAGGTTTACCTTAATACTTCTTTTGTAGTTGCGGATGCTTGCAATAGGAGTTAATCATAAGTTGGATTCTTGTACAAGTAAGGATGGCACCCAAGCACCGGTCCACCCACATATCAAATTATCAAAGTACCAAATGCGAATCATATGAACGTGTTGAAAACTAGCTTGACGATAATTCCTATGTGTCCTCGGGAGCGCTTTTCTCTATATAAGAGTTTTTCTAGGCTCGTCCTTTGCTACAAAAAGGATTGGTCCACCTTTCTGCACTTATTTACTTTTGTTACTTGTTGCTCGCTACAAATTACCTTATCACAAAACTATCTGTTACTGATAATTTTAGTGCTTGCAGAGAATACCTTGCTGAAAACCGCTTATCATTTCCTTCTGCTCCTCGTTGGGTTCGACACTCTTACTTATCGAAAGGACTACGATAGATCCTCTATACTTGTGGGTCATCAAGACTCTTTTCTGGCGCCGTTTCCGGGGAGTGAAGCGCCTTTGGTAGGTGGAATTTGGTAAGGAAAAATTTATATAGTGTGCTGAAATTAACTGTCACTTGTTACTATGGAAAGTAATCCTTTGAGGGGCTTGTTCGGGGTATCTTCACCTCGACCAGTAGAGCAAAGAGTTGCTCCTCAACATACTGAAACTACTGAAAATGAAAATGTCTACTTTGAAATTCCTTCAGGTATGATAGAAAAACTGCTAGCTAATCCTTTTGCAGGCGATGGAACATTACATCCTGATGAGCACCTAATCTATGTGGATGAAGTTTGTGGATTATTTAAGCTTGCAGGTATGCCCGATGATGTTATCAAGAAGAAGGTCTTCCCTTTATCTTTGAAGGGAGATGCATTGACATGGTATAGGCTATGTGATGATATGGGATCATGGAACTACAAACGATTGAAATTGGAATTTCATCAGAAGTTTTATCCTATGCATCTTGCTCATCGTGATCGTAATTACATATATAATTTTTGGCCTCGCGAAGGAGAAAGCATCGCTCAAGCTTGGGGGAGTCTTAAGTCAATGTTATATTCATGCCCCAATCATGAGCTCTCAAGAGAAATGATTATTCAAAAAAATTATGCTCGGCTTTCTGACAACAATCGCACCATGCTCGATACTTCTTGTACTGGTTCTTTTATGATGAAGACTATTGAATTCAAATGGGATTTATTGGAAAGAATTAAACGCAACTCTGAAGATTGGGATCTTGACAAAGGTAAAGAGTCATGTATAACACCTAAGTTTGATTGTGTTAAATCTTTTATGGATACCGATGTTTTCCGTAAATTTAGCACTAAATATGGACTTGACTCTGAGATAGTAGCTTCTTTTTGTGAATCTTTTGCTGCTCACGTTGATCTCCCTAAGGATAAGTGGTTTAAATATAATCCTCCCATAGAATTAAAAGTAGTTGCACCTATTAAAGTTGAAGAAAAGACTATCACTTATAATGATCCTGTTGTTCCTACTGCTTATGTTGAGAAACCACCTTTCCCTATTAGGATAAAGGATCATGCTAAAGCTTCAACTGTGGTTCGTAAAAGTAATATTAGAACTTATACACCTCCTGAGCAAGTTAAAGTTGAACCTAATATTGCTATTGTTAAAGATCTCCTGGCTGGTAATATTGATGGGCATGTTATTTATTTCTGTGATGAGACTGCTAGAATTGCTAAACCTAGTGCTAAAGATAAACATAGACCTGTGGTAGGCATGCCTGTTATTTATGTTAAAATAGGAGATCATTGTTATCATGGCTTGTGTGATATGGGTGCTAGTGCTAGTGCAATACCTATTGACTTATACAAAGAAATTATGCATGATATTGCACCTACTGAGTTAGAAGAAATTGATGTCACAATTAAGCTTGCCAATAGAGATACTATTTCACCGATGGGAATTGTTAGAGATGTTGAAGTCTTGTGTGGGAAAACTAAATATCCTGCTGATTTTCTTGTTCTTGGTTACCCACAAGATAGCTTTTGTACCATTATATTTGGTAGACCCTTCTTAAACACTGTTAATGCTAAGATAGACTGCGAAAAAGATGTTGTTACCATTGGTCTAGGTGATATGACTCATGAATTTAACTTTTCTAAATTTCGTAGACAACACCGTGAAGAGGAATTTCCTAGTAAGGATGAAATTATTGGTCTTGCTTCTATTGTTGTGCCTCCTAATGATCCTTTAGAACAATATTTGCTAGACCATGAAAATGATATATTTATGAATGAAAGAAGGGAAATAGATGAAGTATTCTATAAACAGGGACCTATTCTGAAACACAACTTGCCTGTCGAAATCCTAGGGGATCCTCCTCCACCCAAGGGTGACCTTGTGTTTGAGCTTAAACCATTGCCTGATACCCTTAAATATGCTTATCTCGATGAAAAGAAGATATATCCTGTTATTATTAGTGCTAACCTTTCAGAGCATGAAGAAGAGAAATTATTGAAAACTCTGAAAAAGCACCGTGCTGCTATTGGATATACTCTTGATGATCTTAAGGGCATTAGTCCCATTCTATGTCAACACAAAATAAATTAGGAGAAAGATGCCAAACCAGTTATTGATCATCAACGACGGCTGAATCCTAAGATGAAAAAAGTGGTAAGAAAGGAAATACTAAAGTTCCTTGAGGAAGGTATAATCTATCCCGTTGCTGATAGTCAGTGGGTAAGTCTTGTCCATTGTGTCCCAAAGAAGGGAGGTATTACTTTCGTTCCTAATGATAAAGATGAATTGATTCCGCGAAGAATTATTATAGGTTATAGGATGGTAATTGATTTCCACAAATTAAATAAGGCTACTAAAAAGGATCATTACCCCTTACCTTTTATTGATCAAATGCTAGAAAGATTATCCAAACATACACATTTTTGCTTTCTAGATGGTTATTCTGGTTTCTCTCAAATACCTGTGTCAGCTGATGATCAAGCTAAGACCACTTTTACTTGCCCTTTCGGTACTTTTGCTTATAGACGTATGCCTTTTGGTTTATGTAATGCACCTGCTACCTTTCAAAGATGCATGATGGCTATATTCTCTGATTTTTGTGAAAAGATTTGTGAGGTTTTTATGGATGATTTCTCCGTCTATGGATCCTCTTTTGATGATTGCTTGATCAACCTTGATCGAGTTTTGCAGAGATGTGAAGAGACTAACCTTGTCTTGAATTGGGAGAAGTGCCACTCTATGGTTAATGAAGGTATTGTCTTGGGGCATAAAATTTCTGAAAGTGGTATTGAAGTTGATAAAGCTAAAGTTGATGCTATTGAAAAGATGCCATGCCCCAAGGACATCAAAGGTATAAGGAGTTTCCTTGGTCATGCCGGGTTTTATAGGAGGTTCATTAAGGACTTCTCAAAAAATTCTCGACCTCTCACTAATCTATTACAAAAGGATATATCATTTGTCTTTGATGATGATTGTGTAGAAGCATTTGAAATACTTAAGAAATCATTGATCTCTGCACCTATTGTTCAGCCACCTGATTGGAACTTACCCTTTGAAATTATGTGTGATGCTAGCGATTATGCGGTAGGTGCTGTTCTAGGACAAAGAGTTGATAAGAAATTAAATGTTATTCAATATGCTAGTAAAACTCTAGAGAGTGCCCAGAGAAATTATGCTACTACTGAAAAGGAATTCTTAGCAGTTGTATTTTCTTGTGATAAGTTTAGACCTTATATTGTTGATTCTAAAGTAACTATTCACACTGATCATGCTGTTGGGGATCGTTGCAGAAATTAAAAAAATTCTACGCATCACCAAGATCAATCTATGGAGTAACTAGCAACGAGAGAGAGAGGAGTGCATCTACATACCCTTGTAGATCGCGAGCGGAAGCGTTCAAGAGAACGGGGTTGATGGAGTCGTACTCGTCGTGATCCAAATCACCGTTGATCCTAGCGCCGAACGGACGGCACCTCCGCGTTCAACACACGTACGGACCGGTGACATCTCCCACACCTTGATCCAGCAAGGAGGAGGGAGAGGTTGAGGAAGAGGGCTCCAACAGCAGCACGACGGCGTGGTGGTGATGGAGTGGCAGTACTCGGGCAGGGCTTCGCCAAGCCCTTGCGGAGTAGGAGAGGTGTTGGGGAGGGGAGGGGCTGTGCCTTGGATGTGGTACTGCAGCCCTCCCCTCGCCCCTCTATTTATAGGTAGAAGGGGGAAGGGAGCCGGCCCCTCTAGATGGGATCTAGAGGGGGGGCGGCCAAGGTGGAGGGGGCTTGCCCCCAAGCCAAAGGGGGGGGCCCCCTTTAGGGTTCCCCCAACCCTAGGCGCATGGGCCCTAGGGGGGTTGGCGCCCCAGCCCACTTGGGGCTGGTTCCCTTCCACCTATAGCCCATAAGGCTCTCCGGGGCAGGTGGACCCCCCGGTGGACCCCCGGAACCCCTCCGGTGGTCCTGGTACAATACTAGTATACCCCCGGATATTTCCGGCGACCGTATGATGGCTTCCCATATATAAATCTTCACCTCCAGACCATTCCGGAACTCCTCGTGACGTCCAGGATCTCATCCGGGACTCCGAACAACATTCGGTAATCACATACAAATCTTCCTTATAACCCTAGCGTCATCGAACCTTAAGTGTGTAGACCCTACGGGTTCGGGAACCATGCAGACATGACCGAGACAACTCTCCGGCCAATAACCAACAGCGGGATCTGGATACCCATGTTGGCTCCCACATGTTCCACGATGATCTCATCGGATGAACCACGATGTCGAGGATTCAAGCAATCCCGTATACAATTCCCTTTGTCAATCAGTACGTTACTTGCCCGAGATTCGATCGTCGGTATCCCAATACCTCATTCAATCTCGTTACCAGCAAGTCACTTTACTCATTCCGTAATGCATGATCCCGTGACCAACTACTTAGTCACAATGAGCTCATTATGATGATGCTTTACCGAGTGGGCCCAGAGATACCTCTCCGTCATATGGAGTGACAAATCCCAGTCTCGATTCGTGCCAACCCAACAGGCACTTTCGGAGATACCTGTAGTGCACCTTTATAGCCACCCAGTTACGTTGTGACGTTTGGTACACCCAAAGCACTCCTACGGTATCCGGGAGCTGCACAATCTCATGGTCTAAGGAAATGATACTTGACATTAGAAAAGCTCTAGCAGACGAACTACACGATCTTGTGCTATGCTTAGGATTGGGTCTTGTCCATCACATCATTCTCCTAATGATGTGATCCCATTATCAATGACATCCAATGTCCGTAGTCAGGAAACCATGACCATCTGTTGATCAACGAGCTAGTCAACTAGAGGCTCACTAGGGACATGTTGTGGTCTATGTATTCACACATGTATTACGATTTCCGGATAACACAATTATAGCATGAACAATAGACAATTATCATGAACAAGGAAATATAATAATAACCATTTTATTATTGCCTCTAGGGCATATTTCCAACAGTCTCCCACTTGCACTAGAGTTAATAATCTAGTTACATTGTGATGAATCGAACACCCATATAGTTCTGGTGTTGATCATGTTTTGCCCGTGGAAGAGGTTTAGTCAACGGATCAGCGACATTCTGGTCTGTATGCACTTTACAAATATCTATATCTCCATCTTGAACATTTTCACGAATGGAGTTGAAGCGACGCTTGATGTGTCTGGTCTTCTTGTGAAACCTGGGCTCCTTGGCAAGGGCAATAGCTCCAGTGTTATCACAGAAGAGAGTCATCGGGCCCGACGCATTAGGAATAACTCCTAGGTCGGTAATGAACTCCTTCATCCAAATTGCTTCATGTGCTGCCTCCGAGGCTGCCATGTACTCCGCTTCACATGTAGATCCAGCCACGATGCTTTGCTTGCAACTGCACCAGCTTACTGCCCCACCATTCAAAATATACACGTATCCAGTTTGTGACTTGGAGTCATCCAGATCTGTGTCGAAGCTAGCATCGACGTAACCCTTTACGACGAGCTCTTCGTCACCTCCATAAACGAGAAACATATCCTTAGTCCTTTTTAGGTACTTCAGGATATTCTTGACCGCTGTCCAGTGTTCCATGCCGAGATTACTTTGGTACCTTCCTACCAAACTTACGGCAAGGTTTACATCAGGTCTGGTACACAACATGGCATACATAATAGACCCTATGGCTGAGGCATAGGGGATGACACTCATCTTTTCTCTATCTTCTTCCGTGGTTGGGCTTTGAGCCGAGCTCAATTTCAGACCTTGCAATACAGGCAAGAACCCCTTCTTGGACTGATCCATATTGAACTTCTTCAATATCTTATCGAGATATGTGCTTTGCGAAAGACCTATGAGGCATCTCGATCTATCTCTGTAGATCTTGATGCCTAATATGTAAGCTGCTTCTCCAAGGTCCTTCATTGAAAAACACTTATTCAAGTAGGCATTTATGCTCTCCAAGAGCTCTATATCATTTCCCATCAATAGTATGTCATCCACATATAATATGAGAAATGCTACAGAGCTCCCACTTGCTTTCTTGTAAACGCAAGCTTCTCCATAAGTCTGCATAAACCCAAAGCGAATGTTCCAACTCCGAGATGCTTGCACCAGCCCATAGATGGAGCGCTGGAGCTTGCATACCTTGTTAGCATTCTTAGGATTGACAAAACCTTCCAGCTGCATCATATACAATTCTTCCTTAAGAAAGCCGTTAAGGAATGTCGTTTTGACGTCCATTTGCCATATCTCGTAACCGTAGAATGCAACAATTGCTAACATGATTCAGACAGACTTCAGCTTCGCTACGTGTGAGAAGGTCTCATCGTAGTCAACCCCTTGAACTTGTCGATAACCTTTAGCGACAAGTCGAGCTTTATAGATGGTAACATTACCATCCGTGTCCGTCTTCTTCTTAAAGATCCATTTATTTTCTATCGCTCGCCGATCATCGGGCAAGTCTGTCAAAGTCCATACTTTGTTTTCATACATGGATCCTATCTCGGATTGCATGGCTTCAAGCCATTTGTTGGAATCTGGGCCCGCCATCGCTTCTTCATAGTTCGAAGGTTCACTGTTGTCTAACAACATGATTTCCAGGACAGGGTTGCCATACCATTCTGGTGTGGAACATGTCCTCGTGGACCTACGAAGTTTAGTAGCAGCTTGATCCGAAGTACCTTGATCATCATCATTAACTTCCTCACTAGTTGGTGCAGGCACCACAGGAACATCTTCCTGAGCTGCGCTACTTTCCACTTCAAGAGGTAGTACTTCATCAAGTTCTACTTTCCTCCCACTTACTTCTTTCGAGAGAAACTCTTTCTCCAGAAAGGATCCGTTCTTGGCAACAAAGATCTTGCCTTCCGATCTGAGGTAGAAGGTATACCCAATGGTTTCCTTAGGGTATCCTATGAAGACGCATTTTTCCGACTTGGGTTCTAGCTTTTCAGGTTGAAGTTTCTTGACATAAGCATCGCATCCCCAAACTTTTAGAAATGACAGCTTATGTTTCTTCCCAAACCATAATTCATATGGTGTCGTCTCAACGGATTTCGACGAAGCCCTATTTAAAGTGAATGCGGCTGTCTCTAAAGCATAGCCCCAAAATGAGAGCAGTAGATCGGTAAGAGACATCATAGATCGCACCATATCCAATAGAGTGAGATTACGACGTTCGGACACACCATTGCGCTGAGGTGTTCCAGGCGGCGTGAGTTGTGAAACGATTCCACATTTCCTTAAGTGTGTGCCAAATTCGTGACTCAAATATTCCCCTCCACGATCTGATCATAAGAACTTTATTTTCCTGTCACGTTGCTTTTCAACCTCACTCTGAAATTCCTTGAACCTTTCAAAGGTCTCAGACTTGTGTTTCATTAAGTAGACATACCCATATCTACTTAAGTCATCAGTGAGGGTGAGGACATAATGATAGCCACCGCGAGCCTCAATGCTCATTGGACCGCACACATCAGTATGTATGATTTCCAATAAGTTTGTTGCTCGCTCCATTATTCCGGAGAACGGAGTCTTGGTCATTTTACCCATGAGGCATGGTTCGCACATGTCAAATGATTCGTAATCAAGAGACTCCAAAAGTCCATCTGCATGGAGCTTCTTCATGCTTTTGACACCAATGTGACCAAGGCGGCAGTGCCACAAGTATGTGGGACTATCATTATCAACCTTATATCTTTTGGTATTCACACTATGAATATGAGTAACATTACGTTCGAGATTCATTAAGAATAAACCATTGACCAGCGGGGCATGACCATAAAATATCTCTCTCATATAAATAGAACAACCATTATTCTCGGATTTAAATGAGTAGCCATCTCGTATTAAATGAGATCCTGATACAATGTTCATGCTCAAAGCTGGCACTAAATAACAATTATTGAGGTTTAAAACTAATCCCATAGGTAAATGTAGAGGTAGCGTGCCGATGGTGATCACATCGACCTTGAAACCATTCCCGACGCGCATCGTCACCTCGTCCTTCGCCAGTCTCCGCTTATTCCGCAGCTCCTGTTTTGAGTTAAATATGAGCAACCGCACTGGTATCAAATACCCAGGAGCTACTACGAGTACTGGTAAGGTACACATCAATAACATGTATATCACATATACCTTTGGTGTTGCCGGCCTTCTTGTCCGCTAAGTACTTGGGGCAGTTCCGCTTCCAGTGACCACTTCCCTTGCAATAAAAACACTCAGTCTCAGGCTTGGGTCCATTCTTTGGCTTCTTCCCGGCAGCTTGCTTGCCGGGCGCGGCAACTCCCTTGCTGTCTTTCTTGAAACCCTTTTTACCCTTGCCTTTCTTGAACTTAGTGGTTTTATTCACCATCAACACTTGATGTTCCTTTTTGATTTCCACCTCCGCTGATTTCAGCATCGAATATACCTCAGGAATGGTTTTCTCCATCCCCTGCGTATTGAAGTTCATCACAAAGCTCTTGTAGCTCGGTGGAAGCGACTGAAGGATTCTGTCAACGACCACGTCATCCGGGAGATTAACTCCCAGCTGAGACAAGCGGTCATGCAACCCAGACATTTTGAGTATGTGCTCGCTGACGGAACTATTCTCCTCCATCTTACAACCGTAGAACTTGTCGGAGACTTCATATCTCTCGACCCGGGCATGAGCTTGGAAAACCATTTTCAGCTCTTGGAACATCTCATAAGCTCCGTGCTGCTCGAAACGCTTTTGGAGCCCCGGTTCTAAGCTATAAAGCATGCCGCACTGAACCAGGGAGTAATCATCAACATGGGAATGCCAAGCATTCATAATGTCTTGGCTTGCTGGGAATGGTGCTTCACCTAGCGGTGCTTCAAAGACATATGCTTTCTTGGCAGCTATGAGGATGATCCTCAAGTTCCGGACCCAGTCCGTATAGTTGCTACCATCGTCTTTCAGCTTGGTTTTCTCTAGGAACGCGTTGAAGTTGAGGACAACATTAGCGTGGGCCATTTGATCTACAAGACATATTGTAAATATTTTAGACTAAGTTCATGATAATTAAGTTCATCTAATCAAATTATTTAATGAAATCCCACTCAGACAGACATCCCTCTAGTCATCTAAGTGATACATGATCCGAGTCAACTAGGCCGTGTCCGATCATCACGTGAGACGGACTAGTCATCATCGGTGAACATCTTCATGTTGATCGTATCTTCTATACGACTCATGTTCGACCTTTCGGTCTTCCGTGTTCCGAGGCCATGTCTGTACATGCTAGGCTCGTCAAGTCAACCTAAGTGTATTCCGTGTGTAAATCTGGCTTACACCCGTTGTATTCGAACGTTAGAATCTATCTCACCCGATCATCACGTGGTGCTTCGAAACAACGAACCTTCGCAACGGTGCACAGTTAGGGGGAACACTTTCTTGAAATTATTGCGAGGGATCATCTTATTTAAGCTACCGTCGTTCTAAGCAAATAAGATGTAAAACATGATAAACATCACATGCAATCAAATAGTGACATGATATGGCCAATATCATTTTTGCTCCTTTTGATCTCCATCTTTGGGGCGCCATGATCATCATCGTCACCGGCATGACACCATGATCTCCATCATCGTGTCTTCATGAAGTTGTCTCGTCAACCATTACTTCTACTACTATGGCTAACGGTTTAGCAATAAAGTAAAGTAATTACATGACGTTTATGTTGACATGCAGGTCATAAATAAATTAAGACAACTCCTATGGCTCCTGCCGGTTGTCATACTCATCGACATGCAAGTCGTGATTCCTATTTCAAGAACATGATCAATCTGATACATCACATATATCATTCATCACATCCTTTTGGCCATATCACATCACATGGCATATGCTGCAAAAACAAGTTAGACGTCCTCTAATTGTTGTTGCAAATTTTTTATGTGGCTGCTATAGGTTTCTTAGTAAGAACGTTTCTTACCTACGCCAAAACCACAACGTGATATGCCAATTTCTATTTACCCTTCATAAGGACCCTTTTCATCGAATCCGATCCGACTAAAGTGGGAGAGACAGACACCCGCTAGCCACCTTATGCAACTAGTGCATGTCAGTCGGTGGAACCTGTCTCATGTAAGTGTACGTGCAAGGTCGGTCCGGGCCGCTTCATCCCACGATGCCGCCGAATCAAGATAAGACTAGTAACGGCAAGTAAATTGACAAAATCGACACCCACAACAACTTGTGTTCTACTCATGCATAGAAACTACGCATAGACCTAGCTCATGATGCCACTGTTGGGGATCGTTGCAGAAATTAAAAAATTTCTACGCATCACCAAGATCAATCTATGGAGTGACTAGCAACGAGAGAGAGAGGAGTGCATCTACATACCCTTGTAGATCGCGAGCGGAAGCGCTGAAGAGAACGGGGTTGATGGAGTCGTACTCGTCGTGATCCAAATCACCGATGATCCTAGCGCCGAACGGACGGCACCTCCGCGTTCAACACACGTACGGACCGGTGACGTCTCCCACGCCTTGATCCAGCAAGGAGGAGGAAGAGGTTGAGGAAGAGGGCTCCAACAGCAGCACGACGACGTGGTGGTGATGGAGTGGCAGTACTCCGGCAGGGCTTCGCCAAGCTCTTGCGGAGGAGGAGAGGTGTTGGGGAGGGGAGGGGCTGCGCCTTGGATGTGGTACTGCAGCCCTCCCCTCGCCCCTCTATTTATAGGGAGAAGGGGCCCGCCCCTCTAGATGGGATCTAGAGTGGGGGCGGCGGCAAAGGGGGAGGGGGCTTGCCCCCCAAGCCAAAGGGGGGCGCCCCCTTTAGGGTTCCCCCCAACCCTAGGCGCATGGGCCCTAGGGGGGTTGGCGCCCCAGCCCACTTGGGGCTGGTTCCCTTCCACCTACAGCCCATAAGGCCCTACGTGGCAGGTGGACCCCCCCGGTGGACCCCCGGAACCCCTTCGGTGGTCCCGGTACAATACCGGTATACCCCCGGATATTTCCGGCGACCGTATGATGACTTCCCATATATAAATCTTCACCTCCGGACCATTCCGGAACTCCTCGTGATGTCCAGGATCTCATCCGGGGCTCCGAACAACATTCGGTAATCACATACAAATCTTCCTTATAACCCTAGCGTCATCGAACCTTAAGTGTGTAGACCCTACGGGTTCGGGAACCATGCAGACATGACCGAGACAACTCTCCGACCAATAACCAACAGCGGTATCTGGATACCCATGTTGGCTCCCACATGTTCCACGATGATCTCATCGGATGAACCACGATGTCGAGGATTCAAGCAATCCCGTATACAATTCCCTTTGTCAATCGGTACGTTACTTGCCCGAGATTCGATCGTCGGTATCCCAATACCTCGTTCAATCTCGTTACCAGCAAGTCACTTTACTCGTTTCATAATGCATGATCCCGTGACCAACTACTTAGTCAAAATGAGCTCATTATGATGATGCATTACCGAGTGGGCCCAGAGATACCTCTCCGTCATACGGAGTGACAAATCCCAGTCTCGATTCGTGCCAACCCAACAAACACTTTTGGAGATACCTATAGTGCACCTTTATAGCCACCCAGTTACGTTGTGACGTTTGGTACACCCAAAGCACTCATACGGTATCCGGGAGTTGCACAATCTCATGGTCTAAGGAAATGATACTTGACATTAGAAAAGCTCTAGCAGACGAACTACACGATCTTGTGCTATGCTTAGGATTGGGTCTTGTCCATCACATCATTCTCCTAATGATGTGATCCCGTTATCAATGACATCCAATGTCCATAGTCAGGAAACCATGACCATCTGTTGATCAACGAGCTAGTCAACTAGAGGCTCAGTAGGGACTTGTTGTGGTCTATGTATTCACACATGTATTACGATTTCCGGATAACCCAGTTATAGCATGAACAATAGACAATTATCATGAACAAGGAAATATAATAATAACCATTTTATTATTGCCTCTAGGGCATATTTCCAACACATGCTACTATTAAATATCTTAGGAAAACAAAGATGCTAAACCTAGACTTATTAGATGGGTTCTCTTGCTACAAGAATTTGATTTGCATATTATTGATAGAAAGGGAGCTGAGAACCCCGTTGCAGACAACTTGTCTAGGTTAGAAAATGTTCTTGATGACCCACTACCTATTGATGATAGCTTTCCTGATGAACAATTAAATGTCATAAATGCTTCTCGTACTGCTCCATGGTATGCTGATTATGCTAATTACATTGTTGCTAAATTTATACCACCTAGTTTCACATACCAGCAAAAGAAAAAGTGTTTCTATGATTTGAGACATTACTTTTGGGATGACCCACATCTTTATAAAGAAGGAGTAGATGGTGTTATTAGATGTTGTGTACCTGAGCATGAATAAGAACATATCCTACGCAAGTGTCACTCTGAGGCTTATGGAGGACACCACGCTGGAGATAGAACTGCACATAAGGTATTGCAATCCGGTTTTTATTGCCCTACTCTCTTCAAGGATGCCCGTAAGTTTGTCTTATCTTGTGATGAATGTCAAAGAATTGGTAACATTAGTAGACATCAAGAAATGCCTATGAATTATTCACTTGTTATTGAACCATTCGATGTTTGGGGCTTCGATTATATGGGACCGTTCCCTACCTCTAATGGATATACACATATTTTAGTTGCTGTTGATTAGGTTACTAAGTGGGTAGAAGCTATTCCGACTAGTAGTGCTGATCATAACACCTCTATTAAGATGCTTAAAGAATTTATTTTTCTGAGGTTTGGAGTCCCTAGATATTTAATGACTGATGGTGGTTCACATTGTATTCATGGTGCCTTTCGTAAAATGCTTGCCAAGTATGATGTTAATCATAGAATTGCATCTCCTTATCACCCACAGTCTAGTGGTTAAGTAGAATTGAGTAATAGAGAACTCAAATTAATTTTGCAAAAGACTGTTAATAGATCTAGAAAGAATTGGTCCAAGAAACTTGATGATGCATTATGGGCCTATAGAACTGCATATAAAAATCCTATGGGTATGTCTCCGTATAAAATGGTTTATGGAAAAGCATGTCACTTACCTCTCGAACTAGAACAGAAGGCATATTGGGCTATTAAAGAGCTCAATTATGATTTTAAACTTGCCGGTGAGAAGAGGTTATTTGACATTAGCTCACTTGGTGAATGGAGAACCCAAGCCTATGAGAATGCCAAGTTGTTTAAAGAAAAAGTTAAAATATGGCATGACAAAAGGATACAAAAAACGTGAGTTTAATGTAGGTGATTATGTATTGTTATACAACTCTCGTTTAAGATTTTTTGCAGGATAACTTCTCTCTAAATGGGAAGGTCCTTACGTTATCGAGGAGGTTTATCGTTCCGGTGCCATAAAAATCAACAACTTCGAAGGCACAAATCCGAAGGTGGTGAATGGTCAAAGAATCAAACATTATATCTCAGGTGATCCTATAAATGTTGAAACTAATGTTATTGAAACCGTAACCCTGGAGGAATACATAAGGGACACTCTCCAGAACGTTTCAGACTCCGAAAAGGAATAGGTATGTGGTACGGTAAGTAAACCGACTCCAAACAGTTCTAAATGGCGATTTTTCTCCGTTTTGGAATATTTAGAAAAATAGAAAAATAAGAAGCAGTTCGGGAAGGAAACGAGGCCTCCACGAGGGTGGAGGGCGCGCCCCCTGCCTCGTGGGCACCTCGTGCGCTCTCTGGACTCTGTTTTCTTGCACGATATTTATTTTGGTCGGTAAAAATTTATTATATAATCTCCTGAAGGTTTTGACCACCGTATCATGCAATTATCCTCTGTTCTTGTTTCGAGCTGTTTTCTGTCAGGGTTTTCAAGGCCAGGCATCATGTCGTCCCCCTCCTCCAACAATGGTGACAACGATGCTTGGCTAATGAAGATAGAGCTGAAGAGGGAAGAACCCATGGAGATCAACAAGGATGAAGGGATCAAGAAGGCCACGGAGGACCAAGTTCCGGCAACAGAAAACATCCTTCAACTTGATCACAATCTTCTTACCCCAACTGAGATCGAAGCTTTCAAGATGATTGAGTTAGCCCGTATACAAAACAAGTATCTCACACATGAGAATATTTTGTTGAAGGAGCATATCGTTGCACTCAAGGGAATTATCCGCAAGTTGGAGGATCTCTTACGCTCGATGTGCGACTACCCATCATCACCACCATCTTCTTCACCAGCAAAGGAGATATAATCACATGGGTCTGGGCACTCCCCTTGGCAACTGCCAAGCTTGGGGGAGGTGCCCCGGTATCGTATAACCATCACATCTCTATCTTTACAGTTTTTCTTAGTTCGATCCTTTTAGTAATATCTTGATCTAGTAGAATAAAGTTTTTAGTATGATCTAGTTTTGAGTTTTGCTTTATGATCCCTCTATGTAATCGAGTCCGTGAGCTATATATAATAAAGATTAGTGTTGAGTCAAGGGCTTGATTATTTTGCCATGATCTTGAGGGAATAAAAGAAAAGAGAAAAGAATAAAAAGAAATAAGAAGAGATCATATTGATCTTATGGAGAGTAATGACTTCACATATAAAGAGTATGATGATTAAAAGTTGTTGAGAGTTGACAGGCATAGTTTTGATCATTGTTGCAATTAACAGGAAGTAATAAAGAAAGAGAGGTTTCACATATAAATATACTATCTTGGACATCTTTTATGATTGTGAGCACTCATTAAAATATGACATGCTAAAGAGTTGATGTTGGACAAGGAAGACAACGTAATGGGTTATGTTTTCTTATATCTGAGATAAAGTATATTGTCATGGATCATCCAACATGTTGAGTTTGCCTTTCCCCCTCATGCTAGCCAAATTCTTTGCACCAAGTAGAGATACTACTTGTGCTTCCAAATATCCTTAAACCCAGTTTTGCCATGAGAGTCCACCATACCTACCTATGGATTGAGTAAGATCCTTCAAGTAAGTTGTCATCGGTGCAAGCAATAAAAATTGCTCTTTAAATATGTATGATTGATTAGTGTGGAGAAAATAAGCTTTATACGATCTTGTGATGTGGAAGAAATAAAAGCGACGGACTGCATAATAAAGGTCCATATCACAAGTGGCAATATAAAGTGACGTTCTTTCGCATTTAGATTTTGTGCATCCAACCCTGAAGGCGCATGACAACCTCTGCTTCCCTCTGTGAAGGGCCTATCTTTTACTTTTATCTTCTACCTTATGCAAGAGTCATGGTAATCTTCACATTTCCTTTTTACATTTTATCCTTTGGCAAGCACAGTGTGTTGGAAAGATCCTGATATATATATCCAATTGGATGTAAGTTGGCATGAACTATTATTGTTGACATTACCCTTGAGGTAAATGGTTGGGAGGCGAAATTATAAGCCCCTATCTTTCTCTGTGTCCGATTAAAACTCCGTAACCACAAGTATTGCGTGAGTGTTAGCAATTATGAAAGACTAAATGATAGTTGAGTATGTGGACTTGCTAAAAAGCTCTTACATAGACTCTTTCTGATGTTACAATAAATTGCAATTGCCTCAATGACTGAGATTATAGTTTGTTAGTTCTCAATGAAGTTTCTGATTCACACTTGACATTGTGGATAGATTATTACTTGAGCATAAGGAATCATATGACAATATCCATATATGTTGTTGTTATAAGAATTATCATGATGCCCTCATGTCCGTATTTTATTTTATCGACACCTCTATCTCTAAACATGTGGACATATTTATCGTTATCGGCTTCCGCTTGAGGACAAGCGAGGTCTAAGCTTGGGGGAGTTGATACGTCCATTTTGCATCATGCTTTTATATTGATATTTATTGCATTAGGGGCTGTTATTACACGTTATGTCACAATACTTATGCCTATTCTCTCTTATTTTACAAGGTTTACATAAAGAGGGAGAATGCCGGCAGCTGGAATTCTGGGCTGGAAAAGGAGCAAATATTAGAGACCTATTCTGCACAACTCCAAAAGTCCTGAAACTCCACGAAAGTCATTTTTGGAATTAATAAAAAAAATTGAGCGGAAGAAATACCAGAGGGGGCCCACACCCTGGCCGCGAGGGTGGGGGGCGCGCCCTAACCCCCTGGGCGCCCCCTACCTCGTGGGCCCCCTGGTGGCCCTCCGGTGCCCATCTTCTTCTATATGAAGTCTTTCGTCCGAAGAAAAATCATAAGCAAGCTTTCGGGACGAGACTCCGCTGCCACGAGGCGGAACCTTGGCGGAACCAATCTAGGGCTCTGGCGGAGCTGTTCTGCCGGGGAAACTTCCCTCCGGGAGGGGGAAATCATCGCCATCGTCATCACCAATGCTCCTCTCATCGGGAGGGGGCCAATCTCCATCAACATCTTCACCAGCACCATCTCCTCTCAAACCCTAGTTCATCTCTTGTATCCAATTCTTGTCTCTAAGTCTGAGATTGGTACTTGTAGGTTGCTAGTAGTGTTGATTACTCCTTGTAGTTGCTGCTAGTTGGTTTATTTGGTGGAAGATCATATGTTCAGATCCTATATACATATTAATACTCCTCTGATTATGAACATGAATATGCTTTGTGAGTAGTTACGTTTGTTCCTGAGGACATGGGAGAAGTCTTGCTGTTAGTAGTCATGTGCATTTGGTATTCGTTCGATGTTTTGATGAGATGTATGTTGTCTCTCCTCTAGTGGTGTTATGTGAACGTCGACTACATGCCACTTCACCATTATTTGGGCCTACAGGAAGGCATTGGGAAGTAATAAGTAGATGATGGGTTGCCAGAGTGACAGAAGCTTAAACCCTAGTTTATGTGTTGCTTCGTAAGGGGCTGATTTGGATCCATATATGTTTCATGCTATGGTTAGGTTTAGCTTAATACTTCTTTTGTAGTTGCGGATGCTTGCAATAGGAGTTAATCATAAGTGGGATGCTTGTCCAAGTAAGGACAGCACCCAAGCACCAGTCCACCCACATATCAAATTATCAAAGTACCGAACGCGAATCATATGAACGTGATGAAAACTAGCTTGACGATAATTTACATGTGTCCTCGGGAGCGCTTTTCTCTATATAAGAGTTTGTCCAGGCTTCTCCTTTGCTACAAAAAGATTGGGCCACCTTGCTGCACTTTATTTACTTTTGTTACTTGTTGCTCGTTACAAATTACCTTATCACAAAACTATCTGTTACTGATAATTTCAGTGCTTGCAGAGAATATCATGCTGAAAACCGCTTATCATTTCCTTCTGCTCCTCGTTGGGTTCGACATTCTTACTTATCAAAAGGACTACGATAGATCCTCTATACTTGTGGGTCATCATGGGTGTAGATGCAATGAGGAAAAAGTGAGGCGTTTACTCCACAACATAACCAACAACGCATATATGATAAATCTACGAAGTCTTAGACAGAGCTAGCATATGATCATTGGTGTCAAAGACACCAAATGATGTTTTACTAATCATTTTTGTAAATAGTCAAATGATCTTTACAGTATCCTATGACACATGTAAATTTAGAAGAGTTGGGGCCTAGAAAGATTTGTGTCATAATAGGATGAGATTTGGGAGGCGGCTTGAGAGGCAGAGAGATGTTGCTTTTTTGTAATATAAAATAAAAACTACAAAAGATTAACTACAATTGAATGTTGTATAGTTATTAGGGTGTATATATTTCCTTGACCAACTAATACGTTGCTACAAATTTGGAGGGTAAAGCCACATGTGAGAACTGATAAAACCCTCCAGGTGATATTCTGTCCTCTCCACACTATCGCCGACTCTTGGGTCTTCTCTGCAATACATGTGCTCATCGTCATTTAATTTCATGGAATACACAATATCATCCGGCAACTCATTTGTTCCCCATAAGATTTGTACACCGTAGTAGATATGGTTTCTCTTCAAACCATGATGTTGGCCTACCGCCACGTGCACCGCCTTAGACCAATTTGGCCCCAAGAACAAGGCGTGCTCATCAACATTCACCACTTCTGCCCACTTGTATTTTTAAGCCTTAAATTTATTGGTATCGACAAGCGTGAAAATCTTAAAGAAAGGCTCACGGTTGGGCAACCATCGGGTCCGTATGGCCATTGATGGCTTGCCGTGTAGCTCGAAGATGTGGGCACGCTACGCCATGGGATCGTCTTTATTCGTGGGACCGTGGCGCCTTTGGATGGCCGGGGTGACTGGATGTGATGACCGGCGTGCCGTCTTGTTCCATGTCGATTTCAAACCTGACCAGCTCTTCGTCGGGACCAATGAGGCCATAGAGCTCGCGGTTACAAAACGCGATGTCGCCAACCATCCTTCCTTGCATATGTTTTGCTGTCCAGCCGCTCTCGTGGCGGTCAGCTTTGCACAGCGTGACGTGGGACCACGTGTAAGCGATGGCAGCGAGGATGCAGCTGCTAGAGGCGGGGGATTCGGAGAAGATGATTTTCCGGAGGCTGGTTGGCTTGATGCTACGTAGATTGCGTGGGCATACCGGAGCGCGCACCGCCTCCGCACCGGAGAAGAAGTTCACGATCACGAGGGTGCGATCATCGATCGCAGCGACCCAACCGCCGTCGTGCGAGCCGACGAACCACTTGTCTTCTGCCTTGTCTGGGACGTGCACGGCACAGCAGTCGTCGGGGCCGCTCAGGAGGTTCGTCCCGCTGAATTGGAGACGCCGCGGCGACACGAGCGGAAGCTGCGGGCCGGCAGCCGTGGGAGCAGCGACGCGGCGGCTCGCCACTGCTTGCAAACGGCGGCGACGCGCACACGATCGCGCGGGGAGGTAAGCCTGGGGTGGACCAGGCCGAGGAGATCGTCGGGCAGGTCGGACCACTGCGGCGATGAGGACGACTGGGTGCTGCCGGCGGTTGTCGACATATCGGGCGGCCGTGTCTCTCGCTCGAGTTGTTGGCTACTTAAATAGAGATTGAGTTGATTCATATCGTTGTTAATGTACTCTGTCACCGAGTCTCGTCTCCGATCGTGCCCGTGCCTGAGACATATAGAGTATATCGTTCTTATCGGAATCGAAAGTGGAGTCCAAACACCTCAGGACTATTGCTTTTTTTACTTAACCATTCAAATTAAAACATAACCTACAGTCCAAATAAACTAAGAATCCACATAAAGCATGATAAAGGCACAAGAATCAACTGCTATGAAGTTGTCAATGGTGCTCAACAAGATCTTTTGACGTTGGTTGTGATCTTCTCGGTTCTCGATCCTTCAAGGAGTGCTTAGATCTTTTCTGGGTGACATTTCGACTCCAACATGACACAATTGTAGAGAAACCGTAAGTCCTTCGGGTACTCTTTCTCACCCTCGATGATCATGTTATGCAAGATAAAACATGTTGTCATGATATGCCACAGAGTCTGAGGCTTCCAATACGCATCAGGGCCACGTACAACCACAAAGTGTTTTTGAAGCACATTAAAAGCTCGCTCAACATCGTTTCTAACAGATTCTTGACACACTGCAAAGTGCGACCTGTTGTTGCGTTGAGACCATTGGATTGTCTTCACAAGTGTGGCCCATGAAGGATAGGTACCTATCCCATGTTGTACTCATGACCATTGAAAACATAGTGGCAAGCTCGAGCTTACCAGCAACAAGCCTTGCAAAAAGAGAAGATCACTCCAGGACATTGAGATCATTGTGAGAGTCACACATCCCGAAGAATGAGTGCTAAATCCACATATCGTGTGGTGCAAATGCCTTAAGAATGATGCCTAAAATTCTCCTCTAGAACAATTACAATATCCACCAACTCGAATTCATCATCATCTTCTTCTTCCCCCTCCTCCTCCAACAAAGAATCATCAACATACATATCCCACAACCACTTCATCTACATTGGAGCGTTTCATGATCAATTTGAGACCGTATTCGATGAAAATAGAGAAAATAAAAAAAAAAATCTTGGCACAATTTGTCAAGCGCCTTGTGGGTGGGTGGTGTTGGAGAGACAGTGGTCGGCAACGGGGCTCCGACTAAGGCCGAACAGCGGCGGAGTACACCGGCGACATTGCACTAAATATATGTGTGGACGATCAATTTGGAACTATAACATACATGATACACATTAACGATTCCACTAAATATATTTCTTACCTTGATCTATGTTGTATGCTGGCACAATGGTTAAACAGGAGTTCAATTAATTACTATCTACATCTTGACTTCGAACCCAGTTTCAATCACACAATTTATCTTGTGAAAGGGATATCAAAACACATGTTGCAACATAGAAAGAGAGAAGCATGTCACTACTACTATGAGCCATGCATGGTCGATGAAGGGAAATACTCACAACTTTTTCACTGTCGACCAAGTAAGCACAAATTTGAGTCAAAACTAGAGACTCTTCTAGCGCATCAATTTTTCCCACTTCAGCTACTTCATGGGTTTTGTATTTCGGAGGATCTGGTTGAATAAGGATGGGGATGAATATGAGAGCTTCATTTCATCCGCATACAGCAAAGCAATCCTTTATAATATGTAACCGAAGAAGTTTTGACTACTTGAGGCAATACGCAATGTAGTAAAGTTATTGTATACTTGACCATATGTTATAGCTCAAATGCATGTAAGGCTCATGATTTCATCTTCTGATGTAGAAATTCAAATGAAAGGAAGGTTCATGATATGATGTGTTGACCATGGTGTCTTCTTCTATACAAAGAGTTCATCATCGATGCCTGGTAGCTTTACTATGCATGGTCTAAGGGAGTAGATAATGCTTTACTAATTGTTGTCATTGTACCTCATCACCATATCAAGTGAATGCTGAAAATATGATAAATACTTGCCATGTCAGCTTTAGTGAGGTTAGTGAATTTTTTTGCATCATCTTTTCTATATTCAAAGCCTTCATCACTCCTTTCTTGCTACACTGAGTAATTCTATTTTCTTCTATATAATAAATCAAATGTATCTTCAGTATGCTAAGCCTGATGGGATTCACATGTTCATTGTGTTGTTCAAGATGCATTATGAAAGGCGAATGAACGGTGGATAGCATTCAACTTATTAGCATCTATGATACTTTCAGGCGTTTGATAGTATGAGCAAAGTGTAGAAGCATAAGGGAGCAATCATCAGAGGATAATATGCGTTGACGGCTATCAAGCTAGATTTATGTACTGAAATAATATTCTTAAAAAATCAGCTACACAATCTAGTTATTTTCACTTTATGAAGTATATAACCTTTTAGTCCGATGTTCGCTTTATTGTATTGCTCCTTTCATCTTTCTATGTATACATGCCACCAGATCCTGTAGTCAGTCCAATAATTTGTAGTCATTTCACAGTTCATAGGCCCAATTCTTTTGGTGGCTTTTTTGGCTTCTAGAATAAGCCACCCCGTACCCAGCTTATTGTAGAAGTCCAACTAAAAATATTTTTTAAAAAGTCTACTAGTCAAGTCTTAATTACTAGGCTTCTAAAAAAATAATTTTGATTGGGCTTGTAGAATATGCTGGGTAGGGGGTAGATTATGGAAAACCCTATTCGCCACTCGCTACAGCGAATTGTCGGGGATTTGCACAGGGGCAAGCATGCGAGCGACGAGACATGGGCCGGCTCACTTCCAGCTTTACATAGTGCGGCCAACGGTTTTGGGAACCATCTAGAAGGTTCCCTGAACCGTGTTTTTTCGTGTGCTGTTTCTTTTCTGGGTTTTACAGTTTTCATTTGCTTTTGTTATTTCTTTTTTCTTTTTCTTTTTTCTGGTTCTTTTCTGTTTTTCCTTTTCTTTTATTCTCCGGTGGCAAGCCGACTGGTAGGTTCACGAATGGGAGGACCATTGTAGATGTCATGGGTAATAATATCAAGTATGAATTTGCGTGAGAAGTTGTGTTTAGATTATCCACGCTTGATCCAAGGAACATTTCTTGGTGCAATGGACTCAGGTGAAGCCTTGGGGAAGGAGACCTTTGCTCCTCCCTACTTGGCTCCGAACTCATGCCAGCGACTTATGTAGTGGCCGGCATTCCTACATGCTCCGACTGATCCCCACTGGAGATTATATGAGGGGTCTTGGAAACTGTAGTGATTTTATCTTACCTTTTCAAGTTTTTTGTTCGTTTCCAAAAGATGTTCAGAAATTTAAAAAATATTTGTATTTTTCATAGTTTTTTCCTAATATAAAGAAATGTACCTTTTCAATTTTTGTTTGGAAATATAAAAAATGTTCAAAATTTAAAAACTTTAGGACTTCAAAAATTGTTTGCTTATTTTCAAAAAATGTTCGGAAAGTTCAGAAAACATTAAATTTTCAAAAACTGTTTAACATTTGAGAAATTGTTCGCATTTTTTAATTTGTTCACAAATTAAAAAAATGTTCAGGAATTTCCAAAAAATGTGCTGGTTTGAAAGTGTGTGCACAAGTTCAAAAACTTTTCGGCAATTTAAAAAATTGTTCTTATTTCTAAGTTTCTTCATGCTTTGAAAATTTGTTCACGGATTCAAAATGTGTACGGGAAATTTTAGAAAATGTTCGCATTTTACGAAAAAATTGTTCGTAATTTCAGAAAATGTTCATCTTTTCAAACTTAGTTCTTTTTTTTGAAACAAATGTTTGGAATTTCCAAAATATTTGGGTTTTTTTTGCAAAAAATGTATTAAAAATTCAAATTCTATTCCCATTTTCTTTTCTTCATAAAACTGTATGTGCTTTCCATAATATTTTCAAATAATTTAGAAATCTATACAGTACAACAAACAATGTGCTACAATGAATACGCCGTTATAATCACTTCTTAAAATGCTTGCGATGCCAAAAGTCAGTAGTAGCTGTTGGCTGTAGTGGCCAACATCACTCGCAAACATTCTGGCGGTCATGAGTTCGATTCCTTCCTCCAGTTCAATGGCGGTACTAGTCTGTACTAGTCTGTACTTTGCTCCTGTTCAATCTTTTGAGATTTTTGTCACGCTAGCTAACTTCGGTGCCCTAGAGTGGGCTGACCCAGTCGCGGCGCCCCCTGTGTCGGCGTGCTATTGGACGCATCAAGCGTCCAATAAGAGGTCATGTAGATTATTCCAGCTTATTCCAAAAGCTGGCAAAAGAATTGCTCGTAATCTTCTCACGCTACTTAGTAGTACTGAATAATATAAGGGAAACAGGAGCAAAGTAAAACTGAACAACAGAAAGTAAACATGGGCAACCAACAAATTAAGCTGCAATTTGGCCAACAACGGTCTCATACTCGGGCAAGGCATGCCGCCTTGCCTTCCGCCTACTAGTCTGTACAGTTGCATCTCTGAAGAAAAAACATAACAATGGCGGTACTACAAAATATGTAGGCATAGTTCAGATGAAAAGCTATGATAACAAAGAATCACGATGGTCCACTTCACGGATGTATGGAGAAAAAGGCAGTGTGAGTGTGGATACTAGCATGAAGAAGTGAGGCTTTTAATCCAAAAGATATAAACGAAAACATACACATATATGATAAACTCTACGTGCATGAGGCAGAGCTATCATATAATCATTGGAATTAGAAATACCAAATGATGTTATATTAATGATCTTGATAGATAGCAAAATGCTTGTGATGGTATGCAATGACACATGCAAATCGAGAAGGGTAGGGGCCTATGAAGATTAGTGGCACACAGTAGGGTGAGACTTGAAAAGAGGAGAGATCGCAGCATCCCATCTCTTTTAACATAATAAAATTTATACATGAATATCAAATGACAGGACAATGTGACATCTTCTTGTGGTATATACGCCTGTCAAGCTAACTAATACATCAACTACAACAATGGAGGGTAAAGCCACATGGGACGATGGTTACAACCCGTCACATAATATCCCGTCCTCTCCACCCCATCACCGACACTTGGATCTTCCCTACAGTACATGTGCTCGCTGTTGTCCATTGTAACAAAGTGCACTGCGTCATCGGGCAACTTGTTTGTTGGCCATAAATTTTCTATGGAGTAAAAGATATGATTTCTCTTCCAACCATGATGCATGTCTACCATCACGTGCACAGCCTTAGACGAATACGGCCTGAAGAACAAGGCGTGGTCACCAAAATTCAGTACTTCCTCCCACTTATACTTGTAAGCCATGTCGTTATCAGTGTCGACAAGTGTGAAGACCTTGTAGAAAGACCTTCGGTTGGGCAACCAGCAGTCATCTATCGCCATAGATGGCTTGCCGTGTAGCTCGATGAGATGGCCTGCCCATCTCTCGCGACCGTGGCGCCTTTCGACGGCCAGCGGGTGGCGAGATGCGATGACCGGGGTGCCGTCTACCTTCATGTTGATTTTAAACTTGATCAGCTCCTCATTAGGATGCATAAGACCATAGAGCTCGCCGTTGCAAAATGAGATGTCTATAATAGACTTGTCATGCATCTCTTCTACGGTCCATCCGCTCTCGTGGCCACCAACTTTGCACAGTGCAATGTAGGACCGCCGACGATTGATGGCGGCGAGGATGCAACTGCTGGAGGCGGGGTCTTCAGAGAAGATGACTTTCTCGAAGTCGACTGTCTGGATAGGATTAGACGAGCGTACCGGAGAGACCACCACCTCGGCACCAGAGAAGAGGTTTACGATCAGGAGCGCCGACCAGTCGGCCCAGTCGAGCGCAGCAACCCAGCCGCCATCGTGTGAGCCAACGAACAACTTGCCTTCCGCCTTGTCTGGAACGCGCATGACCCAGCAGTCGTCGGGGCCGCACAGGCGCTTCGTCTTGCGTGTAGAAGGACAAGTTATGGGCTATGCATTCTCATGGACCGGCGTTGTGCATGTCTACTCCATGCCAATTCCTCGGGCCCCTGCCCCGGGCATTCTCGGCACCCGGTCACAGCCACACCAGGCGTACTACGCCGCGCCGCAGCTCTACGCGGTGCCCTACGGTCAGCAGCCGCCGCCAGGTGGGCCGCCGCTGCTGCCCCTGACGGCCGCGCCACCTCTCTCGCCGGCACCGTGGGACCCGGCTCTGTTGGCGGCTCTCCACAACACTCCTTCCCCGTCCAGCTACACCGGCGGCGGCGACTGGTACATGGATAGCGGCGCCACCGCTCACATGGCGGCGTACCCCGGTAACCTCCACACCGCTCATCCTGTCCACACCTCCAACCGCATCACCGTCGGTGACGGCTCTTCTCTTCCTATCACTCATATTGGTCATACATATTTTCCGTCTAACTCCACTCCCATATCCATGTCTAATATTCTAGTTTCTCCTGAACTCATTAAAAATCTTGTTTCTATTCGTTCTCTTACACGTGAAAATCCGGTTACCGTTGAATTTGACGAATGTGGTTTTTCTGTTAAGGACGCTCGCACGCGGATGGTGCTCCACCGATGTGACAGCCCCGACGAGCTCTACCCGGTTCACTCCGCCACCTCCACCACTTCCGCCGCCCCTGTCGCTTGGGTCATCCTAATCCTGCCACTCTTCGCCACATACTTCGGAGATTTTCTTTCACGTGTAATAAGAACGAGGATCACTCGTGTCATGCATGTCGCCTCGGCAAACATGCTCGTCTTCCGTTTAGGGCTTCTTCTTTTGTTGCATCGTACCTGTTTGAGTTAATTCATAGTGATGTTTGGACATCTCCTGTTGCCAGTAATACGGGCTATCTTTATTATCTTGTCATACTTAATGATTTTTTGCATTATGTGTGGACCTTCCCGTTGCTCCGCAAGTCGGATCTTATATCCACTCTCGCCGCGTTCTACTCCTATGTTCTCACGCAGTTTGGTCGTCCCATTCTCGCGTTGCAGACAGACAACGGGAAGGAGTTTGACAACCGCGCCGTTCGTAATCTTCTTACCACACATGGCACGATTTTTCGTCTCACTTGCCCGTACACCTCGCAACAGAACGGTCGCGCTGAGTGCATCCTTCGCACTCTCAATGACTGCGTTAGGACACTTCTCTTTCATGCCAATGTGCCTCCGCGCTTTTGGCCTGACGCTCTCGCCACCGCTTCTCTCCTCATCAACATCCGTCCATGTCGTACTCGCGGGAACTTTACACCTCATCATCTTCTCTTCGGTGCACCTCCCTCTTATGATGGGCTTCGCATCTTCGGCTGCCTTTGCTACCCTAGCATCGCCGCTACTGCGCCTCATAAGCTTGCACCCCGCTCCGTCACCTGCATCTTTCTCGGCTACCCACCTAACACTAAGGGCTACCGCTGCTATGATCCCGTCTCCCATCGTGTTTTCACCTCCCGACATGTTTACTTTGATGAAATGGTGTTTCCGTTTCAGCAGCAGGTACCTCTTGACGCCTCGTCACCGCCGGCCACCGGCGGCTATTCGACGACTTCGTCAGGTGGACGGTCTCGCTTGGCTCGTGGACCGCCTCCGGGCTTTGGCGGTCCTCGCGCCCTCATGCCGGCGCCCGCCCCCTCGGCCGACTCGGCCGACCCTGCCGGCGCAGCTGGCGCCCCTTCTTCACCCGCCGCCCCCGACTCGGGCGCCGCGGGGTCGGGCGCCGCTGGCACGGCTGCTTCTTCGCCGGCCCTGACGCCGGCCCCCTCGCCGGTTCCGACGCCGGCCACCACGCCGGCTTCCTCGCCGGCCCCGACGCCGGCCATCTCGCCGGCCGCCACACCGGCCTCCTCGCCGGCCCCTACGCCGGCTGGCTCACCGGCCCCGACACCGGCCGCCTCGCCGGCTGTCTCGCCGGCCGCCTCGCCGGCTGCCTCGCCGGTGGCTCCGTCGGTGCCGCCTGGCCCAGTTACATGGGCTCGCACCGGCGTTCATCGCCCGAGCCTCCGGTACTCGAGTGACGAGTATGTCCTCGCCGCCTCCACCGCGGAGCCGTCGCCTCTTCCCGTGTCCGCTCGCGCCGCCCTACGTGATCCTCACTGGCTTGCGCCGATGCAGGAAGAGTTTGATGCGCTCCAACGGAACCACACCTGGACACTGGTTCCCCGGCCTCCTCGCGCCAACGTCATCACCGGCAAGTGGGTCTTTCGCCATAAGACCCACTCGGATGGTACTCTCGAGCGCTACAAGGCTCGTTGGGTGGTCCGTGGTTTCCGCCAGCGCGCTGGAGTGGACTTCACTGAGACGTTTGCCCTGGTTGTCAAACCGGGCACGATCCGCACCGTCCTCCAGCTCGTCGTGCCCCGCGGCTGGCCTGTTCATCAGATGGATGTCTCCAACGCCTTCCTCCATGGCCATCTTGAGGAGCAGGTGTATTGTGAGCAACCCACCGGTTTCGTCGACGCCTCACTTCCCGGTCATGTGTGTCTGCTGTCCCGCTCTCTTTACGGGCTCAAGCAGGCACCCCGCACCTGGTACCAGCGGATCGCCGGGTTTCTTCAGACACTGGGCTTCCGCGTTACTCGCTCGGACGCCTCACTGTTTGTCTATCGCCACGGTGATATGACTGCATATTTGCTTCTTTACGTCGACGCCATCATCCTGACGGCCTCCTCTGCAGCTGTTCTTCAGCAGATTACTCTCCGGCTGCGTGACGAGTTTGCTATTAAGTACCTGGGTGCTCTACATTATTTTCTTGGCATTGAGGTCGTTCGGCGCCCGGACGGTTTCTTTGTTCATCAGCAGAAGTATGCACATGAGCTTCTTGAGCGTGCCGACATGCTCAACTATCATCCTGTTACTACTCCTGTTGACACGAAGGCCAAGGTCTCTGCTCTTGAGGGCTCGCCTGAGTCGGATGCTCCTTTCTACCGGTCTATCGTCGGCGCTCTTCAGTACTTGACTCTCACTCGACCGGATCTTCAGTATGCTGTTCAGTGAAGGAAATATGCCCTAGAGGCAATAATAAAGTTATTATTTATTTCCTTATAATCATGATAAATGTTTATTATTCATGCTAGAATTGTATTAACCGGAAACATAATACATGTGTGAATACATAGACAAACAAAGTGTCACTAGTATGCCTCTACTTGACTAGCTCGTTAATCAAAGATGGCTATGTTTTCTAACCATGAACAAAGTGTTGTTATTCGATTAACGAGGTCACATCATTAGTTGAATGATCTGATTGACATGACCCATTCCATTAGCTTAGCACCCGATCGTTTAGTATGTTGCTGTTGCTTTCTTCATGACTTATACATGTTCCTGTAACTATGAGATTATGCAACTCCCGTTTACCAGAGGAACACTTTGGGTGCTACCAAACGTCACAACGTAACTAGGTGATTATAAAGGAGTACTACAGGTGTCTCCAAAGGTACATGTTGGGTTGGCGTATTTCGAGATTAGGTTTTGTCACTCCGATTGTCGGAGAGGTATCTCTGGGCCCTCTCGGTAATGCACATCACTTAAGCCTTGCAGGCATTGCGACTAATGAGTTAGTTGCGGGATGATGTATTACGGAACGAGTAAAGAGACTTGCCGGTAACGAGATTGAACTAGGTATTGGATACCGACGATCGAATCTCGGGCAAGTAACATACCGATGACAAAGGGAACAACGTATGTTGTTATGCGGTCTGACCGATAAAGATCTTCGTAGAATATGTAGGAGCCAATATGGGCATCCAGGTCCCGCTATTGGTTATTGACTAGAGACGTGTCTCGGTCATGTCTACATTGTTCTCGAACCCGTAGGGTCCGCACGCTTAAGGTTACGATGACAGTTATATTATGAGTTTATGCATTTTGATGTACCGAAGGTTTTTCGGAGTCCCGGATGTGATCACGGACATGACGAGGAGTCTCAAAATGGTCGAGACGTAAAGATTGATATATTGGAAGCCTATGTTTGGATATCGGAAGTGTTCCGGGTGAAATCGGGATTTTACCGGAGTACCGGGAAGGTTACCGGAACCCCCGGGAGCTAAATGGGCCATGATGGGCCTTAGTGGAAAAGAGAAGAGGCAGCCCTACATGGGCTGCGCGCCTCCCCCTTCCCCTAGTCCTATTAGGACTAGGAGAGGTGGCCGGCCCCCTCTCTCTCTTTTCCCCCTCCGCGAATCCTATTCCAACTAGGATTGGAGGGGGGGAATCCTACTCCCAGAGGAAGTAGGACTCTCCTGGCGCACCCCTTGTGGCCGGCCAGCCCTCCCCCCTTTGGTACTTTATATACTGAGGTAGAGGCACCCTAGAACACACAAGTTGATCCACGTGATCTATTCCTTAGCCGTGTGCGGTGCCCCCAGCCACCATATTCCTCGATAATACTGTAGCGGAGTTTAGGCGAAGCCCTGCTGCTGTAGTACATCAAGATCGTCACCACGCCGTCGTGCTGACGGAACTCTTCCCCGACACTTTGCTGGATCGGAGTCCGGGGATCGTCATCAGCTGAACGTGTGCTCGAACTCGGAGGTGCCGTAGTTTCGGTGCTTGATCGGTTGGATCGTGAAGACGTACGACTACTTCCTCTACGTCGTGTCAGCGCTTCCGCAGTCGGTCTGCGTTGGGTACGTAGATAACACTCTCCCCCTCGTTGCTATGCATCACATGATCTTGCGTGTGCGTAGGAAATTTTTTGAAATTACTACGAAAGCCAACAGTGGCATCCGAGCCTAGGTTATTTATGTTGATGTTATATGCACGAGTAGAACACAAGTGAGTTGTGGGCGATATAAGTCATACTGCCTACCAGCATGTCATACTTTGGTTCGGCGGCATTGTTGGACGAGACGACCCGGACCAACCTTACGCGTACGCTTACGCGAGACCGGTTCCCCCGACGTGCTTTGCACACAGGTGGCTTGCGGGCGACTGTCTCTCCAACTTTAGTTGAACCAAGTATGGCTACGCCCGGTCCTTGCGAAGGTTAAAACGGAGTCTATTTGACAAACTATCGTTGTGGTTTTGATGCGTAGGTGAGATTGGTTCTTGCTTAAGCCCGTAGCAGCCACGTAAAACTTGCAACAACAAAGTAGAGGACGTCTAACTTGTTTTTGCAGGGCATGTTGTGATGTGATATGGTCAAGGCATGATGCTGAATTTTATTGTATGAGATGATCATGTTTTGTAACCGAGTTGTCGGCAACTAGCAGGAGCCATATGGTTGTCGCTTTATTGTATGCAATGCAATCGCGATGTAATGCTTTACTTTATTACTAAACGGTAGTGATAGTCGTGGAAGCATAAGATTGGCGAGACGACAACGATGCTACGATGGAGATCAAGGTGTCGCGCCGGTGACGATGGTGATCATGACGGTGCTTCGGAGATGGAGATCACAAGCACAAGATGATGATGGCCATATCATATCACTTATATTGATTGCATGTGATGTTTATCTTTTTATGCATCTTATCTTGCTTTGATTGGCGGTAGCATTATAAGATGATCTCTCACTAAATTATCAAGAAGTGTTCTCCCTGAGTATGCACCGTTGCCAAAGTTCGTCGTGCCCAGACACCACGTGATGATCGGGTGTGATAAGCTCTACGTCCATCTACAACGGGTGCAAGCCAGTTTTGCACACGCAGAATACTCAGGTTAAACTTGACGAGCCTAGCATATGCAGATATGGCCTCGGAACACGGAGACCGAAAGGTCGAGCGTGAATCATATAGTAGATATGATCAACATAACGATGTTCACCATTGAAAACTACTCCATCTCACGTGATGATCGGTTATGGTTTAGTTGATTTGGATCACGTAATCACTTAGAAGATTAGAGGGATGTCTATCTAAGTGGGAGTTCTTAAGTAATTTGATTAATTGAACTTAAACTTATCATGAAACTTAGTACATGTTTAGTATCTTGCTTGTTTATGTTTGATTGTAGATAGATGGCTCGTGCTGTTGTTCCGTTGAATTTTAATGCGTTCCTTGAGAAAGCAAAGTTGAAAGATGATGGTAGCAATTACATGGACTGGGTCCGTAACTTGAGGATTATCCTCATTGCTGCACAAAAGAATTACGTCCTGGAAGCACCGCTGGGTGCCAGGCCTGCTGCGGGAGCAACGCCAGATGTTATGAACGTCTGGCAGAGCAAAGCTGATGACTACTCGATAGTTCAGTGTGCCATGCTTTACGGCTTAGAATCGGGACTTCAACGATGTTTTGAACGTCATGGAGCATATGAGATGTTCCAGGAGTTGAAGTAAATATTTCAAGCAAATGCCCGGATTGAGAGATATGAAGTCTCCAATAAGTTCTATAGCTGCAAGATGGAGGAGAACAGTTCTGTCAGTGAGCATATACTCAAAATGTCTGGGTATAATAATCACTTGATTCAATTGGGAGTTAATCTTCCAGATGATTGTGTCATTGACAGAATTCTTCAATCACTGCCACCAAGCTACAAGAGCTTCGTGATGAACTATAATATGCAAGGGATGAACAAGACTGTTCCCGAGCTCTTCGCGATGCTGAAAGCTGCGGAGGTAGAAATCAAGAAGGAGCATCAAGTGTTGATGGTTAACAAGACCACTAGTTTCAAGAAAAAGGGCAAAGGGAAGAAGAAGGGGAACTTCAAGAAGAACAGCAAGCAAGTTGTTGCTCAGGAGAAGAAACCCAAGTCTGGACCTAAGCCTGAAACTGAGTGCTTCTACTGCAAGCAGACTGGTCACTGGAAGCGGAACTGCCCCAAGTATTTGGCGGATAAGAAGGATGGCAAGGTGAACAAAGGTATATGTGATATACATGTTATTGATGTGTACCTTACTAGAGCTCGCAGTAGCACCTGGGTATTTGATACTGGTTCTATTGCTAATATTTGCAACTCGAAACAGGGACTACGGAATAAGCGGGCACTGGCAAAGGACGAGGTGACGATGCGCGTGGGAAACGGTTCCAAAGTCGATGTGATCACGGTCGGCACGCTACCTCTACATCTACCTTCAGGATTAATATTAGACCTAAATAATTGTTATTTGGTGCCAGCGTTGAGCATGAACATTATATCTGGATCTTGTTTAATGCGAGACGGTTATTCATTTAAATCAGAGAATAATGGTTGTTCTATTTATATGAGTAATATCTTTTATGGTCATGCACCCTCGAAGAGTGGTCTATTCTTATTGAATCTCGATAGTAGTAATACACATATTCATAATGTTGAAGCCAAAAGATGCAGAGTTGATAATGAAAGTGCAACTTATTTGTGGCACTGTCGTTTAGGTCATATCGGTGTAAAGCGCATGAAGAAACTCCATACTGATGGACTTTTGGGACCACTTGATTATGAATCACTTGGTACTTGCGAACCGTGCCTCATGGGCAAGATGACTAAAACACCGTTCTCCGGTACTATGGAGAGAGCAACAGATTTGTTGGAAATCATACATACCGATGTATGTGGTCCGATGAATATTGAGGCTCGTGGCGGATATCGTTATTTTCTCACCTTCACAGATGATTTAAGCAGATATGGGTATATCTACTTAATGAAACATAAGTCTGAAACATTTGAAAAGTTCAAAGAATTTCAGAGTGAAGTTGAAAATCATCGTAACAAGAAAATAAAGTTTCTACGATCTGATCGTGGAGGAGAATATTTGAGTTACGAGTTTGGTGTTCATTTGAAAAACTGTGGAATAGTTTCGCAACTCACGCCACCCGGAACACCACAGCGTAATGGTGTGTCCGAACGTCGTAATCGTACTTTACTAGATATGGTGCGATCTATGATGTCTCTTACAGATTTACCGCTATCGTTTTCGGGTTATGCTTTAGAGACGGCCGCATTCACGTTAAATAGGGCACCGTCAAAATCCGTTGAGACGACACCGTATGAACTATGGTTTGGCAAGAAACCAAAGTTGTCGTTTCTTAAAGTTTGGGGCTGCGATGCTTATGTGAAAAAGCTTCAACCTGATAAGCTCGAACCCAAATTGGAGAAATGTGTCTTCATAGGATACCCAAAGGAGACTGTTGGGTACACCTTCTATCACAGATCCGAAGGCAAGACATTCGTTGCTAAGAATGGATCCTTTCTAGAGAAGGAGTTTCTCTCAAAAGAAGTGAGTGGGAGGAAAGTAGAACTTGACGAGGTAACTGTACCTGCTCCCTTACTGGAAAGTAGTACATCACAGAAAAATGTTTCAGTGACACCTACACCAGTTAGTGAGGAAGCTAATGATAATGATCATGAAACTTCAGATCAAGATACTACTGAACCTCGTAGATCAACCAGAGTAAGATCCGCACTAGAGTGGTACGGTAATCCTATTCTGGAAGTCATGCTACTAGATCATGATGAACCTACGAACTATGAAGAAGCGATGGTGAGCCCAGATTCCGCAAAGTGGCTTGAAGCCATGAAATCTGAGATGGGATCCATGTATGAGAACAAAGTATGGACTTTGGTTGACTTGCCCGATGATCGGCAAGCAATTGAGAATAAATGGATCTTCAAGAAGAAGACTGACGCTGATGGTAATGTTACTGTCTACAAAGCTCGACTTGTCGCGAAAGGTTTTCGGCAAGTTCAAGGGATTGACTACGATGAGACCTTCTCACCCGTAGCGATGCTTAAGTCCGTCCGAATCATGTTGGCGATTGCCGCATTTTATGATTATGAAATTTGGCAGATGGATGTCAAAACTGCATTCCTGAATGGATTTCTGGAAGAAGAGTTGTATATGATGCAACCGGAAGGTTTTGTCGATCCAAAGGGAGCTAACAAAGTGTGCAAGCTCCAGCGATCCATTTATGGACTGGTGCAAGCCTCTCGGAGTTGGAATAAACGCTTTGATAGTGTGATCAAAGCATTTGGTTTTATACAGACTTTCGGAGAAGCCTGTATTTACAAGAAAGTGAGTGGGAACTCTGTAGCATTTCTGATATTATATGTGGATGACATATTACTAATTGGAAATGATACAGAATTTCTGGATAGCATAAAGGGATACTTGAAGAAGAGTTTTTCAATGAAAGACCTCGGTGAAGCTGCTTACATATTAGGCATTAAGATCTATAGAGATAGATCAAGACGCTTAATTGGACTTTCACAAAGCACATACCTTGACAAAGTTTTGAAGAAGTTCAAAATGGATCAAGCAAAGAAAGGGTTCTTGCCTGTGTTACAAGGTGTGAAGTTGAGTAAGACTCAATGCCCGACCACTGCAGAAGATAGAGAGAAAATGAAAGATGTTCCCTATGCTTCAGCCATAAGCTCTATCATGTATGCAATGCTGTGTACCAGACCTGATGTGTGCCTTGCTATAAGTTTAGCAGGGAGGTACCAAAGTAATACAGGAGTGGATCACTGGACAGCGGTCAAGAACATCCTGAAATACCTGAAAAGGACTAGGGATATGTTTCTCGTATATGGAGGTGACAAAGAGCTCACCGTAAAAGGTTACGTTGATGCAAGCTTTGACACTGATCCGGACGACTCTAAATCGCAAACCGGATACGTGTTTACATTAAACAGTGGAGCTGTCAGTTGGTGCAGTTCTAAACAAAGCGTCATAGCGGGATCTACATGTGAAGCGGAGTACATAGCTGCTTCGAAAGCAGCGAACGAAGGACTCTGGATGAAGGAGTTCATATCCGATCTAGGTGTCATACCTAGTGCATCGGGTCCAATGAAAATCTTTTGTGACAATACTGGTGCAATTGCCTTGGCAAAGGAATCCAGATTTCACAAAAGGACCAAGCACATCAAGAGACGCTTCAACTCCATCTGGGATCTAGTCCAGGTGGGAGACATAGAGATTTGCAAGATACATACGGATCTGAATGTTGCAGACCCGTTGACTAAGCCTCTTCCACGAGCAAAACATGATCAGCACCAAGGCTCCATGGGTGTTAGAATCATTACAGTGTAATCTAGATTATTGACTCTAGTGCAAGTGGGAGACTGAAGAAAATATGCCCTAGAGGCAATAATAAAGTTATTATTTATTTCCTTATAATCATGATAAATGTTTATTATTAATGCTAGAATTGTATTAACCGGAAACATAATACATGTGTGAATACATAGACAAACAAAGTGTCACTAGTATGCCTCTACTTGACTAGCTCGTTAATCAAAGATGGTTATGTTTTCTAACCATGAACAATGAGTTGTTATTTGATTAACGAGTTCACATCATTAGTTGAATGATCTGATTGACATGACCCATTCCATTAGCTTAGCACCCGATCGTTTAGTATGTTGCTATTGCTTTCTTCATAACTTATACATGTTCCTATAACTATGAGATTATGCAACTCCCGTTTACCGGAGGAACACTTTGGGTACTACCAAACGTCACAACGTAACTGGGTGATTATAAAGGAGTACTACAGGTGTCTCCAATGGTACATGTTGGGTTGGCGTATTTCGAGATTAGGTTTTGTCACTCCGATTGTCGGAGAGGTATCTCTGGGCCCTCTCGGTAATGCACATCACATAAGCCTTGCAAGTATTACAACTAATATGTTAGTTGTGAGATGATGTATTACGGAACGAGTAAAGAGACTTGCCAGTAACGAGATTGAACTAGGTATTGGATACCGACGATCGAATCTCGGGCAAGTAACATACCGATGACAAAGGGAACAACGTATGTTGTTATGCGGTCTGACCGATAAAGATCTTCGTAGAATATGTAGGAGCCAATATGGGCATCCAGGTCCCGCTATTGGTTATTGACCGGAGACGTGTCTCGGTCATGTCTACATTGTTCTCGAACCCGTAGGGTCCGCACGCTTAAGGTTACGATGACAGTTATATTATGAGTTTATGCATTTTGATGTACCGAAGGTTGTTCGGAGTCCCGGATGTGATCACGGACATGACGAGGAGTCTCGAAATGGTCGAGACGTAAAGATTGATATATTGGAAGCCTATGTTTGGATATCGGAAGTGTTCCGGGTGAAATCGGGATTTTACCGGAGTACCGGGAAGGTTACCGGAACCCCCCGGGAGCTAAATGGGCCATGATGGGCCTTAGTGGAAAAGAGAAGAGGCAGCCCTACATGGGCTGCGCGCCTCCCCCTTCCCCTAGTCCTATTAGGACTAGGAGAGGTGGCCGGCCCCCTCTCTCTCTTTTCCCCCTCCGCGAATCCTATTCCAACTAGGATTGGGGGGGATCCTACTCCCAGAGGAAGTAGGACTCTCCTGGCGCACCCCTTGTGGCCGGCCAGCCCTCCCCCCTTTGGTCCTTTATATACTGAGGTAGAGGCACCCTAGAACACACAAGTTGATCCACGTGATCTATTCCTTAGCCGTGTGCGGTGCCCCCAGCCATCATATTCCTCGATAATACTGTAGCGGAGTTTAGGCGAAGCCCTGCTGCTGTAGTACATCAAGATCGTCACCACGCCGTCGTGCTGACGGAACTCTTCCCCGACACTTTGCTGGATCGGAGTCCGGGGATCGTCATCGAGCTGAACGTGTGCTCGAACTCGGAGGTGCCGTAGTTTCGGTGCTTGATCGGTTGGATCGTGAAGACGTACGACTACTTCCTCTATGTCGTGTCAGCGCTTCCGCAGTCGGTCTGCGTTGGGTACGTAGATAACACTCTCCCCTTCGTTGCTATGCATCACATGATCTTGCGTGTGCGTAGGAAAATTTTTGAAATTACTACGAAACCCAACATTCAGCAGGTGTGTCTCCACATGCACGCCCCTCGTGACTCTCATTGGACTCTCGTGAAGCGGATCCTTCGCTACATATGCGGCATGATGACCCTCGGGCTGACACTCACGGCGCCTACTTCTATGGAGATGGTGGCCTATTCCGATGCAGACTGGGCTGGCTGCCCCGATACTCGTCGGTCCACCTCTAACTACTGCGTCTACCTCGGTCCTTCACTCGTCTCGTGGTCGTCCAAGCGGCAACCCACAGTTTCGCGCTCCAGCGCGGAGGTTGAGTACCGAGCTGTGGCCAACGCTGTTGCCGAGTGCACCTGGCTACGACAGTTACTTCAGGAGCTGCATCACGACGTTTCCCAGGCTACGGTTGTCTACTGTGACAACGTTTCTGCGGTGTACCTCTCCGCCAACCCCGTTCATCATCACCGGACTAAACACATCGAGCTGGACATTCACTTTGTGCGCGAGCAGGTGGCTCTTGGACGTATGCGGGTTCTCCATGTGCCGACTGCTCAGCAGTTCGCTGATGTGATGACGAAGGGACTGCCGACTTCTACTTTCGAGGAGTTCCGTTCCAGTCTTTGCGTCACTGGCGCCGCTTCAACTGCGCGGGGGGGGGGGGGGGGGTGTTGAGTATATTGTGTACGTGACCAGGCACGTATATATAAGTACAGAGGTGGGCCACAACCTCAACTATACAAAGGAAACAAGAGGTGGGCCCTACACACAAATATACACGTACACAATATACTCAACACCCCCCCGTAGTCGAAGCGGGGTACCACGGGGCCGGCTGAGAAGCCTGCCCCTCGATGTGTTTAGTCCGGCGTACCACGGGGCCGACTGAGAAGCCTGCTGCGGTGGGCGGGGTGCTCCTCCCTAAGCGGCGGTGCCCCCTGCTTGCGGCCACTGCGACGGCCGCCGCGACGACCCCCCCATTGGCCGCCTGCTGGGCGGCGGGAAGGGGGCGGCCTGAGCGGGCGGGAAGCCTGGGGGGAGGCGGGCGCTGCCGATGGCGGCGTCGGGCGCGGCGGTGGCGGGGCGGAACCCCCGTGGGTGCCGGCGACGAGGGCGGTGTGGGTTGCGCGAGTCCGCGCCACCCGCATCCGGAGCTCCTCCAACTTGTGGTACGCGACCACCTTAGCAAAGGTGGGCTCCGGGATGAGGGTGAGGTTGGAGGCGGCGTTCCCGAAGTCCTCGTTGAGGTCGTCGGAGAGGGTGCTGATGAGGAGCTCATCGCCGATCTTTTCCCCGAGATCACGGAGCTCATCGGCGAGCTTCTTGAGGCGCATGCAAAAATCATCGATGGATGAGTCAAGTTGCTGGCACCCGTAAAACTCACCGTAGAGGAGGACCTTGCGCTGCAGCCGGTTGTCGGTGAAGAGGCCATTGAGCTTGGTCCAGACCGCATAGGCGTCGTCCTCGTCGTCCACCACGGTGTGGAAAAGGTCGCTGGAGATGGTGAGGTAGAACCAGCGGATGATGGTAGCGTCGAGGATCATCCACTCCTCGTCGTTGATCATGAGCGCCGAGTCCATGATGCCGTCCACGTGGCCGTGCAGGAGGTACTCACGGAACACAAGCGAAAAATAACGCTTCCAAGCGGAGTAGGACGCGGTGGTGTGATAAAGCTTGACCGGGACACGCTCATGGATGTTGAGGTCGCGGACGAGGGTGACATCGGGACCGGCGAACGGGTTGGAGACGGTGGAGGAGGAGGAGCTCATGGCTAGGGTTAGGGTTTGAGACGCGGCGCGGGTTGGGAGGAGGGGCGGCGCGGGTGGCAGGGAGTTGGGAGGAGTGGCGGCGCGGGTTTGGGAGGAGTGGCGGCGCGGGTGGCAGGGAGTTGGGCGACGCGGTGGGAGAGCGGAAGCGGGGCGTTCGGCGGCGGCGGCCTCGGGAAGAGGCGGCAGCGGCGGAAGGTGAGGTGGTGGGGAGAAGCGGCGGCGACCAGCGGCGGCGACGGCTACCGGGAGGCGAGAGGCGGCGGCGGCGACTGGTAGCGGCGGCGGCGGCGGCGCGTGGAGGCGCGACGCCGGAGGCGGCTTTTAGAGTTTAGGATCATGCTGCGATAGATACCATGTAAAAGGACAAGTTATGGGCTGTGCAATCTTGATGTATTGATCGGTGCACCAGGCACGTATATATAAGTATAGAGGTGGGTTACAACCTTTACCATACAAAGAAAATAGGAGGTGAGCCCTACATACAAATATACACGTACACAATATACTCAACATTGCGTAATCGGGCACACGGCATCAGGAGCAGCAGCGGGGTGGGCGGCGGCGCCGGGAGGCGCGACACAGCAGTGCGCCACGCCTTGCAGACGGCAGTAAGGCGCAGACGATCGCGTGGAGAGGCAAGCCTGAGGTGGACCATGCCAAGGAGGTCGTCCGCGAGGTCGGACCACTGCGGCGATTGGGCGCTTCCGTCGGTCGACATATCGTGTGTCTTCGTGATTACGAGTAGTGGTAGTAGAGGCGAGAATCCATAGTTTTGGCTGCCTGCTTATAGGGATTGATGAGTCGATTTCGTATAGCAATGTACTCTGCTACAGCGAGTCTCGTCTCCGATCGTATCCGTGCCCGAGAAATATAGAGTATATCGTTCTTATCGGAATCGAAAGTAGAGTCCAAACACCTCAGGACTGTTGCATAGACAGAGACAGCAAAGCAGGGGAGGAAGCGAGAGAAGTTACACGGGGATCGGTGACTGCGGCCTCCTAACCGAAGCATGTCAGGAGAGCCAGCCGTCGCAACTCGCACGCACTTCGGAGACTTGCTGGAAGGAAGCCGGACGCGCCAGAGCTTCAGGGTGCGGGGAAGCGAGGGCTCTGTACGTTACGACTCAGCTTCGGCTTAAAGTTCAGCCAGTGCCGTCAGTATCAATGGACGCCCGGCCTCCTAACGCCGACTCCTGCACTCCAAACGAGAACGCAACACAACAGTGTCAACACTGTCCAAAACAGTGCCGCCTCGCAGGATTATCCACACAACGCAACACCGGAACGGATACAGAGGTCCGCTCAGTGCATTCCTCATCTTGTGAAGGAGCCAACCCAATTATACTTCATCAACTTAATAAGATTCTTGCAGTTTGAAACTGACAGGTCACGTGAGAGTTGGGCATTCTTTAGCCTGAATATTTTGTGGCATCCGTATGCTCGTGACTGGACAGTTCTTAAGCTAATGATTATCAGAGCAACTCCAGCCGATCCCCTAAAATCGATTAGTGGAGTGAAAATTTGATTTTACTCCTTTAACCGACACCTAGCCGATCTCCTAAACTGTGTAGCGGAGTATGAATTTTACTCCTCGCTGCTTTGGTGGAGTAAAAGTACTCCACCACTCGGGTTCGGAGTAAAAATTCCACACTGCACCGCATCCTCCTCTGCCTCTTCTCCTCCTCCCTCTCCCTCCCCCCAATCCCCTCGCAGGCGACTCCCCACCACCCCCACACCCCCACCGCTGCCGCCATGGCCGGTTCCCGTGGCCACCGCTCCCCGCCCTACATTCGCAGCACGGATCCGCGCCGCCACGAGCCCAGCGCAGTTGCATCCTCCACACGCCGCCGCCGCTTCTTCGGCTTCCCCGACCTCCCTGTGCCGCCGCCGCCACGGAGGCGGTACCTCGGTGTGCGGTAGTGGGCATGAAGTACGTGGGTCGCGGAGATTACCGACCGCGAGACCCACAAGAATATGTGGCTCGGATCTTTCTACACCGCCGAGGTTGCCGCCTGCTAGTACGACATACGGTTCGTTCGGCTACACATTGCCGCGGGCCACCGGAATTCGAGTGGAGCGAGATGCCGCTGCTCGATCCGTTTCAGCTAGGCATGGCGAACGCGCGGGTGGCGAGGGAACGATTCACGGCGGATGTCACCGACGAGACGTACATGGCGGACCTCCGCCACCAGTTCCCCGAGCTCGTGGAGGCGGAGCACCTCCTATACGAGGAGCGCGCAACCGGCGGAGGGGAGGTCATCGCCCTCAGGACAACGACGGCGACAACGAAGGCGACAACGATGACGACTTCGACGTTGAAGAATGGCGAAGGATCTACCCTGACTTCGGCGACTATGTCACAAGGCCTGACCCCACGGCCAGTGGGATGTCTAGGGCGGATAGGTTGGCCCTCACCAAGTCCGATAATGACTAAATTCAGGTTTACTTTAAGTTTTAGTTTATGTTTAAGTTCAAGTTTTAGTATCGGTTTAACTAGATTATAATTCGGCTGATGGTAATGTAAATTATGTGTCGAATTTTGGTTAAATTTTTTGTTTAAATCGGATCTATGTTCATCTTATCCAAATTTGCTTTTTTACTCCGCTAGATTTACAAGATCGGCTAGGTCCGGTCGAAAGTTAGTGGAGTAAAAAAATATTCCAGTAAGGTTACTCGATCGGATACTCCTATATTTCTTAGAGATCAACTAGAGTTCCTCATACATGAGTAGTACCACTTAGCAGTGTTCTAGTGAGTTCCAAGGAAACAAGGTCATGGACGGGAAGTGCATCGATAAACCAGGGTACATATTGTTGACACCAGATTTTGGCATGGTACAAAATGCCATTAAGATGGCCCAAATGAAAAGAGTTTCAACATGAAAAAGTTTCATATCACCAAATCGAGCAACTTTGATGTTGGGTAATCACCGTCCGACCTCATCTTAGGAGCCGAAATTGTGTTCAAAGTTCTAAAATTTTATGTTTAAATCACTATTTGCCTGATTACGTCCCCACGACCTCAAATGAAAAAAAATGATCTACATGAATTGTCTTTGTCACGTCGAAGCGGTTGATGCAAAAGTTAGAGACAACACTTTGCGGGCCGGTCCTGAGTAAAAAAGTGACGCGAGGGACCAGACACCCACCTAGGCGGTGTCTGATGGGTCGCACAAGCTATTTGGCCTTTGTCGATTTTGGAAGCTTTCCGGTTTTGAAGGGCCTACCGGTCAAGAGAAAAGCTTGCCGGTTTTGAAAGCTTGTTGGTTTTGAGTGCTTGCCGGTTTTGAAGGGCCTGCCGGCCAAGAGAAAAGTTTGTCGGTTTTGAAAGCTTGCTGGTTTGAGTGAAGGGCTTGCTGGTTTGAAAATCTTGCCAGTGTGAAAAGCTTGCCGACGTGAAAAGTATGTTGGTGGCATGAAAAGCATGCCGGCGTGGAAAGCTCGCCAGCGTGAAAAGCTTGCCGGAAACTGTCAGGGTCAATCCGACCAGAAGCTAAAGATAGGCTGAAAAGATTATCTAGATGGCCTCAGATGAAAAAGTGTTCTACACAGAATTGTGTGCATCATTGAAACGGTCAACTTTTTTTTAGAGTCATCATCATATGAGACAGTATACAGCCTGCAAGGTTGCTACAAAACTCGGACAGACAAGAAAACTGCATGACCAAGTCTGATTGGAAGTTAAAGATGGCCTCGTAGGGTATTAAAGATGGCCTCAAATCGAAAAACGTTCAACATGCAAGTTGTTTGTCTTGTCGAAATGGTTAAATATTCTTTTGGTCTCATCTTCGTCCATGGTCGTTTGTGGCCTGTGAAATTCAAAAACTGAACTGCTGTCTCAGACTTACTTAAATTCGAGTTCGCGTAATTTTGGAAAGATTTGGACGGAATTTGGAGTCATTTTCTTGCACGGCAAGTCCAGCTGCCTCATAAATAGATGAGAGGTGATGGCAGATTGAACAACACACAATCAAACAAATCAATCTACTACTTTTTCATCTATGTTTTATCTCTCCATCGTTTTTCTTTCTCGTTCTTCATTGTTCTTCGTGTTTGAGAGCTATGAATCCCGAGGCTCTAGGGGCGAGTGAATTGACCAAAGGCAGCACATAGCTATTGCACTCCCTGATGGGGTCGTTCTCGAGTGTTTGGGGTTTCGGGTTTGCAAAAGTGTCTGTCGGTTGTCTTGATTATCGTGCTGTCGGTTGGACCTCCTTCGACGTGAGCTCAGGCGCATCACCCCTGGTGTCGAGGGTACACGGTGACATGTTCGTGTGTCAACACACTTTTCTGCGACTCCGATGGGGACATAAAGAACAATCATCATCATCATCCATCATGGTCGTTCTTCCCAAGCCATCTGAAGTGGATGCTGATAACATCATCAAGCCCAATTTTGAGGAATTATTGTCAGACCATCGCCAAGCTTATGAGTACAAGAAGGCGCGTGAAGAGAAGGAGATGCAAGAGTTCCTTGCTAAGTTCAAAAAGGATATCCAAGGCAACATCACTTCAATTGAAGAAATCAAGTTTCCTCCTCTTCACAACGAGCAGGTAGAGCCGACTATAAGCAAAATCTTCTCTCCTGAACAGTCGGCTGAAATTACTAGTTTACTACTCTTATTGCTCAGAATAATGATCTTATTTACCAAGCTATCATAGACAATAATAATGCTAAAAAATACTCCTGAATCATCTACTGTTAGTGGTGGTATGTGTAACACCCCTGTATTTATGAGCTACAGTAACCTCTAAAATTAAGATAACCATTTTGCTAAACAGTGCATGATCATCTTTGATTCTATCTCATTTCAAATTCCATCTAAATTCAAATTCAAATAACAAGTGAACTTGATAAGTTCTCAAAAATGAAAACTAAAAGGTTCATAATGTGGAAAATAATACATCGATAATTATGGTGGAAAAACAAACATTTAATAAAGTGTTTAAATGCCCTTAAATAATTAAAATAGGGGCTAAAACAATTATTTGAATATCTTTTTAAAATTATGAAAATATAAACTAATTTGTTTAAATACTAAACTTAATGTGGCAGTAGCCTAAATTATAATAATATTTGAGGTGCAAGTTTTATATTTTATAAAACTAAAATAAGTTGAAACTGAAAAGAAAACATGAACAAATAAAAGAAAAATACAAAATAAAAAAGGAAAAAGGGGGAAAGGGCTCCCTGCTCCCCCGGGCCTTAGCTACCCGAACCGGCCCAGCCCATCTCATCTGCTCCCCTCCCCATGTTCGTCCGACCGCACCGCTACAGGGGCGCGGTCCCCCCCGACCACCTTGCCGGCGCCGACAGGAAGGGGATAAGACAACCCTCCCCCTCGACCCCTCTGTCCCCTCGCCTCCTCTTAGCTCGATTAGCTCGATTAAGGGGGTGCCTCCCTTGGTCTCGCAATAGTAATCTTCCCATTAGCTCGATTAGGGGGGGGGGTGCCTCCCTTGGTCTCTTCTCTAGAGATAAAAGCACCAGGTGACCCTAACAGCATGAGGACATCTAAGTTTGAGGAGTCACTTGGTGACATTGGCAAAATCAAGGCCCGACATTGTCTAACTTGGTGGTTATGTTCCCGAGCATTTTTAGTTGCACAACACCGCGTTCCTTGCTTGAAGGACCGTTCATGTTGGAGAGGCTGAATATAGGTTAGCAGACTTTTGGAAAATTTCCAAAGGATACAATCTCAAAGAAAAGTCATCGATGAGGGTGTGCAAGAGAATACATAGTCTTATTTGCCTACAAGAAGCAACTCATGAGGTATTATTCCTGATTGAGAGCCTTCCTGCATCCCCTCGTGCCACCTCCCCAGTGCGCCTCTAGGGGGTTAACCCTAGCGGCGCCGAAAGTCCCTACCGTTGTTGCCTCCCCTTTTGTTGATGTCGCCGGTGTAGGCCGTGCTAGCGACAGGCTTGACGACAAAGGTGCTTGGGAACTGAACGTGGAGGAAACCCCCTGTTTACGGCTGGGGCTGGGCAGTGGAGAGATCGCACATAGCGGCCAGGGTGGCGTCGTCATCATGTCGTGCGGCAGCGGCGCTCACCTCAATGGCCTTGGGAGCTCGCTTGCTTTTCTAGTGATGGTGGGCAGCGGTGTGTCGTGGATCTGGTCCGAGCACCCAGATCTTTTGTCAGTGTGGCTCATGGATGCCTGACGATGTGTAGAGAGGTCGGTAAGGGATATTGGTTCCCTGTCAGCATTCCCGTGGTTGCACGCGCTGTCACGGCGCGGCTTAGCGGGGATCCGGTTAACTGCTAGTTCGGTATGGCGCGATTTCTAGTGAAAACCATGCTGACTTTGGTCATGGCGGAGGATGGCGGTGGCTTGGGCATTGTCTGCTTGTCAAAGACATCGTCGGTTGCAATCGTTGACACCTTATTTCTTCTACTCCGGAGGAAACCCTAGATCTAGGCCTCCCAAATTGGACAGTTGCGGTGCCTTTGGGGTCATTCTCCCTTTTGGAGGCATCATTTTAGAGCAGGTGCTGGCTGGAGGGTGGTGCTTTCTAGTGTCATGGTGACATTAGTGACAGAAAGGCGAGACAAGGTGAATGCATTAATCCCTCCTGAAATTAGGACGACAGAAGATCACAGCAGCTAATTCTAGAGCATGCGCATGTGGTGCGTGCTAAGGTTCTGCTTGACCGCTTGGTGCTCTCGATTCGCCGTTGGGCGGCCTTCATGAGGCCACTGTATTAGATGGTATGTGCTTGTGCGAGGTGAGGGCACATAAACAAGTTTGTAGATGTAGCGATAGAGGTAGTCAGGAAGGTGGCTTTAGGTTGATCCATGTATTTGTTTTGACTTGTTCTGTTGAACAATATAATAAAATGGTTGTTTGCATTCTTAGATGTAGAGGCCGGTGGTTCAAACCTCCGATTTTAAGTAAAAAAAATAAGCCACTCATGCCGACGGTGATCCAATCAATTTGTGCCTTGTTAGAGGTAAGTGTTTGATTGCTTTTTCTCCAGAAGGTTAGACACGAGTGCACATCCGGTTGCTAGAGTGTTCTCGAGATTGCGAAGGTCGACTTGGTTAGGCATGAGGTTCTTGAAGGAAATATGCCCTAGAGGCAATAATAAAGTTACTATTTATTTCCTTATATCATGATAAATGTTAATTATTCATGCTAGAATTGTACTAACAGGAAACTTAGTACATGTGTGAATACATAGACAAACAGAGTGTCCCTAGTATGCCTCTACTTGACTAGCTCGTTAATCAAAGATGGTTAAGTTTCCTAGCCATAGACATGTGTTGTCATTTGATGAACGATATCACATCACTAGAGAATGTTGTGATGGACAAGACCCATCCGTTAGCTTAGCTCTATGATCGTTTAGTTTATTGCTATTGCTTTCTTCATGACTTATACATGTTCCTATGACTATGAGATTATGCAACTCCCGAATACCGGAGGAACACTTAGTGTGCTATCAAACGTCAAAACGTAACTGGGTGATTATAAAGATGCTCTACAGGTGTATCCGATGGTGTTTGTTGAGTTGGCATAGATCGAGATTAGGATTTGTCACACCGTGTTTCGGAGAGGTATCTCTGGGCCCTCTCGGTACTTCACATCACTATAAGCCATGCAAGCAATGTGACTAATGAGTTAGTTGCAACATGATGCATTACAGAACGAGTAAAGAGACTTGCCGATAACGAGATTGAACTAGGTATGAGGATACCGACGATCGAATCTCGGGCAAGTAACATACTGGTGACAAAGGGAACAATGTATGTTGTTATGCGGTTTGACCGATAAAGATCTTTGAAGAATATGTAGGAGCCAATATGATCATCTAGGTTCCGCTATTGGTTATTGACCAGAGATGTGTCTCGGTCATGTCTACATAGTTCTCGAACCAGTAGGGTCCGCACGCTTAACGTTCGATGACGATTTGTATTATGAGTTGTGTGATTTGATGACCAAAGTTTGTTTGGAGTCCCAGATGAGATCAGGGACATGACGTGGAGTCTCGAAATGGTCGAGAGGTAAAGATTCATATATTGGAAGGCTATATTCGGACATCGGAATGGTTCCGAGTGATTCGGGTATTTTTCGGAGTACCGGGGAGTTACGGGAATTCACCGGGAGAAGTAATGGGCCTTATTGGGCTTTAGTGGAGAGAGGGGAGAAGGGCCAAGAGGTGGCGTGCACCTCCCCCTTCCCAAAACAAATTGGACAAGGGGTGGGGGCGTGGCCCCCCTTTCCTTCTCCCTCCCCCTCTCTTTCCTTCTCTCCTACTCCGAATAGGAAGGGGAATCCTACTAGGACTTGGGAGTCCTAGTAGGACTCCCTATGCTTGGCGCGCCCCCTAGGCCGGCCGCCTCCTTCCTCCCTCCTTTATATACAGGGAGGGGAGCACCCCAAAGGAACCCCAAGATTGGTCTTAGCCGTGTGCGGTGCCCCCCTCCACAGTTACACACCTCGGTCATATCGTCGTAGTGCTTAGGCAAAGCCCTGCGCCGGTAACATCTGTTGGAAATATGCCCTAGAGGCAATAATAAAATGGTTATTATTGTACTTCCTTGTTCATGATAATTGTCTATTGTTCATGCTATAATTGCATTAACTGGAAACCGTAATACATGTGTGAATACATAGACCACAACATGTCCCTAGTAAGCCTCTAGTTGACTAGCTCGTTGATCAATAGATGGTTATGGTTTCCTGACCATGGACATTGGATGTCATTGATAACGGGATCACATCATTAGGAGAATGATGTGATGGACAAGACCCAATCCTAAGCATAGCACAAGATCGTGTAGTTCGTTTACTAGAGCTTTTCTAATGTCAAGTATCATTTCCTTAGACCATGAGATTGTGCAACTCCCGGATACCGTAGGAGTGCTTTGGGTGTATCAAACGTCACAACATAACTGGGTGGCTTTAAAGGTGCACTACAGGTATCTCTGAAAGTGTCTGTTGGGTTGGTACGAATCAAGACTGGGATTTGTCACTCCGTATGACGGAGAGGTATCTCTAGGCCCACTCGGTAATGCATCATCATAATGAGCTCAATGTGACTAAGCCGTTAGTCACGGGATCATGCGTTACGGAACGAGTAAAGTGACTTGCCGGTAACGAGATTGAACAAGGTATTGGGATACCGACGATCGAATCTCGGGCAAGTAACATACCGATTGACAAAGGGAATTGAATACGGGATTGATCGAATCCCCGACATCGTGGTTCATCCGACGAGATCAACGTGGAACATGTGGGAGCCAATATGGGTATCCAGATCCCGCTATTGGTTATTGGCCGGAGAGGTGTCTCGGTCATGTCTGCATGGTTCCCGAACCCGTAGGGTCTACACACTTAAGTTTCGGTGACGCTAGAGTTGTTATGGGAAATAGTATGTGGTTACCGAAGGTAGTTCCAAGTCCCGGATGAGATCCCGGACGTCACGAGGAGTTCCGGAATGGTCCGGCGGTGAAGATTGATATATTGGACGAAGGGTATTGGTGTCCGGAAGTGTTCTAGGGGTACCAGGCTATGGCCAGCATGACCGAAAGGTGTTTCGGGAGCCCCGGCAAGTGTTGGAGGGCCTCATGAGCCAAAGGGGAAGGGGCAAACCAGCTCACTAAGGGGTGGTGCGCCCCCCACACCCTTTCCCATGTTACTTGGGGAGGTGGGTCGCCTCCACCTGGCTTGGGAGGCAAGCCTCCACCTGCTTGGCTTGGGGGGCAAGTCTCCCTAGGATTTTCCCTAGGGAGATCCAATCTGCCTGGCCGCTGCCCCCTAGGGGAAACCCTAGGGCGCCTCCCCCTCTCCCCTTGCCCCTATATATATAGTAGAGGGGTGGGAGGGCAGCCGCACCTCTTCCCTGGTGCAGCCCTCCCTCCTCCTACACCTCCTCCTCCTCCATAGTGCTTGGCGAAGCCTGCTGGAGAACCACGAGCTCCATCGCCACCATGCCGTCGTGCTGCTGGAGTTCTCCCTCAACTTCTCCTCTCCCCTTGCTGGATCAAGAAGGAGGAGACGTCCCCAGGCTGTATGTGTTTTGAACGCGGAGGCGCCGTCCGTTCGGCGCTTGATCAGATCTTCCGCGATTTGAATCGCCGCGAGTACGACTCCATCAACCGCGTTCTTGTAACGCTTCCGCTTAGCGATCTTCAAGGGTATGAAGATGCACTCCATCTCTCTCGTTGCTAGTATCTCCTAGATTGATCTTGGTGACACGTAGGAAAATTTTGAATTATTACTACGTTCCCCAACAGTGGTATCAGAGCTAGGTCTATGCGTAGATTCTATGCACGAGTAGAACACAAAGTAGTTGTGGGCGATGATTTGTTCAGTTTGCTTGCCGTTACTAGTCTTATCTTGATTCGACGGTATTGTGGGATGAAGCGGCCTGGACCGACCTTACACGTACACTTACGTGAGACAGGTTCCACCGACTGACATGCACTTGATGCATAAGGTGGCTAGCGGGTGTCTGTCTCTCCCACTTTGGTTGGATCGGATTCGATGAAGAGGGTCCTTATGAAGGGTAAATAGAAATTGGCATATCACCGTTGTGGCTTTTGCATAGGTAAGAAATGTTCTTGCTAGAAACCCATAGCAGCCACGTAAAACATGCAACAACAATTAGAGGACGTCTAACTTGTTTTTGCAGGGTATGCTATGTGATGTGATATGGCCAAAAGGATGTGACGAATTATATATATGTGATGTATGAGATTGATCATGTTCTTGTAATAGGAATCACGACTTGCATGTCGATGAGTATGACAACCGACAGGAGTTGTCTTAATTTATTGTATGACCTGCGTGTCAATGAAAAATGCCATGTAATTACTTTACTTTATTGCTAACCGTTAGCCATAGTAGTAGAAGTAATAGTTGGCGAGACAACTTCATGAAGACACGATGATGGAGATCATGGTGTCATGAAGGTGACGAAGGTGATCATGTCACGCCTTGAAGATGGAGATCAAAAGGCGCAAGATGATATTGGCCATATCATGTCACTTTATGATTTGCATGTGATGTTTGTCATGTTTACATCTTATTTGCTTAGAACAACGGTAGAATAAATAAGATGATCCCTCGCTAAAATTTCAAGAAAGTGTTCCCGCTAACTGTGCACCGTTGCGAAGGTTCGTTGTTTCGAAGCACCACGTGATGATCGGGTGTGATAGATTCTAACGTTCGCATACAACGGGTGTAAGCCAGATTTACACATGCAAAACACTTAGGTTGACTTGACGAGCCTAGCATGTACAGACATGGCCTCGGAACACAAGAGACCGAAAGGTCGAACATGAGTCGTATAGTAGATACGATCAACATGAAGATGTTCACCGATGATGACTAGTCCGTCTCACGTGATGATCGGACACGGCCTAGTTGACTCGGATCATGTATCACTTAGATGACTAGAGGGATGTCTATCTAAGTGGGAGTTCATTAAATAATCAGATGAACTTAATTATCATGAACATAGTCAAAAGGTCTTTGCAAATTATGTCGTAGCTTACGCTTTAGTTCTACTGTTTTAGATATGTTCCTAGAGAAAATTTAGTTGAAAGTTGATAGTAGCAATTATGCGGACTGGGTCCGTAAACTGAGGATTGTCCTCATTGCTGCGCAGAAGGATTATGTCCTTAATGCACTGCTCAGTGAGCTGAACCTCGAGCGTCGGTTGTGGATGTTGCGAACATCTGACATACACGTTTTGATGACTACATGATAGTTCAGTGCGTAATGCTAAATGGTTTAGAATTGAGGCACCAAAGACGTTTTTGAAACATCGCAGAACATATGAGATGTTCCAAGGACTGAAATTGGGATTTCAAGCTAGTGCCCACGTCAAGAGGTATGAGACCTCTGACAAGTTTCTTAATCCTGCAAACTAAGGAGAAAAGCTCAATCGTTGAGCATGTGCTCAGATTGTATGAGTACTCCAATCGCTTGAATCGAGTGGGAGTTAATCTTCCAGATGAGATAGTGATGGTTCTCCAAAGTCACTGCCACCAAGCTACTAGAGCTTCATGATGAACTATAACATATCAGGGATAGATATGATGATCCTTGAGCTATTCGTGACACCGCGAAAGTAGAAATCAAATAGGAGCATCAATTGTTGATGGTTAGTAAAACCACTAGTTTCAAGAAGGGCAAGGGCAAGAAAGGGATACTTCATGAAATGGCAAACCAGTTGCTGCTCTAGTGAAGAAACCCAAGGTTGAACCCAAACCCGAGACTAAGTGCTTCTATAATAAGGGGAACGGTCACTGAAGCAGAACTACCCTAGATACTTGGTAGATAAGCAGGCTGGCAAGGTCGACAGAAGTATGTTGGATATACATTATATTAATGTGTACTTTACTAGTACTCCTACTAGCAACAAGGTATTAGATACCGGTTCGGTTGCTAAGTGTTGGTAACTCAAAATAAAAGCTACGGAATAAACGGAGACTATCTAAAGGTGAGATGACGATGTGTGTTGGAAGTATTTCCGAGGTTGATGTGATCAAACATCGCATGCTCCCTCTACCATCGGGATTGGTGTTAAACCTAAATAATTTTTATTTGGTGTTTGCGTTGAGCATAGACATGATTAGATTATGTTTATCGCAATACGGTTATTCATTTAAGGAGAATAATGGTTGCTCCGTTTATTTGAATAATACCTTCAATGGTCTTGCACCTAAAATGAATGGTTTATTGAATCTCGATCGTAGTGATACACATGTTCATGCCAAAAGATATAAGATAGTAATGATAGTACCACATACTTGTGGCACTGCAATTTGATTCATATTGGTATAAAACGCATGAAGAAGCTCCATGTTGATGGATCTTTGGACTCACTCGTTTTTGAAAAGATTGAGACATGCGAACCATGTCTATTGGTATATATGCATGAAGAAACTCCATACAGCTGGATCGTTTGGACTCACTTGATTTTGAATCACTTGAGACATGCAAATCATACCACATGGGCAACATGACTGAAAGGCCTCGTTTTCAGTAAGATGGAACAAGAAAGCAACTTGTTGGAAGTAATACATTTTGATGTGTGCAGTCCAATGAGTGCTGAGGCACGCAGTGGATATTGTTATGTTCTTACTTCACAGATGATTTGAGTAGATGCTAAGTATATTTACTTGATGAAACACAAGTCTGAATTATTGAAAGGTTCAAGTAATTTTAGAGTGAAGTTTAAGATCATCGTGACAAGAGGATAAAATGTCTATGATATGATCATAGAGATGAATATCAGTTACGAGTTTGGCACACAATTAAGACATTGTGGAAATTGTTTCACGACTAATACCGCCTGGAACACCATAGTGTGATGGTGTGTCCGAACATCATAGCTGCACCCTATTGGATGTGGTGCATACCATGATGTCTCTTATCGAATTACCACTATCGTCTATGGGTTAGGCATTAGAGACAACCGCATTCACTTTATATAGGGCACCACGCAATTCCGTTGAGACGACACCGTATGAACTATGGTTTAGAGAAACCTAAGCTTTCGTTTCTTAAAAGTTTGGGGCTGCGACGCTTATTTGAAAAAGTTTCAGGCTGATAAGCTCGAACCCAAAGCGGATAAATGCATCTTCATAGAATACCCAAAACAGTTGGCTATACCTCCTATTTCAGATCCGGAAGCAAAAGTGATTGTTTCTAGAAACGGGTCCTTTCTCGAGGAAAAGTTTCTCTTGAAAGAATTGAGTGGGAGGATGGTGGAGACTTGATGAGGTTATTGAACCGTCACTTCAACTAGTGTGTAGCAGGGTACAGGGAGTTGTTCCTGTGGCACCTACACCAATTGAAGTGGAAGCTTATGATAGTGATCATGAAACTTCGGATCAAGTCAGTACCAAACCTCATAGGACGACAAGGATGCGTACTACTTCAGAGTGGTACGTAATCATGTCTTGAAAGTCATGTTGCTTGACAACAATGAACCTACGAGCTATGGAGAAGCGATGGTGGGCCCGGATTCCGACGAATGGCTCGAGGCCATAAAATCCGAGAGAGGATCCATGTATAAAAACAAAGTATAGACTTTGGAAGAACTACTTGATGGTCGTAAGGTTGTTGGGTGCAGATGGATTTTAAAAGAAAGACGGACAATGATGGTAATTAAGAAAGCTCGACTTGTCGTTAAGATGTTTTCTGACAAGTTCAAGGAGTTGACTACGATGAGACTTTCTCACTCGTAACGATGCTAAGAGTCTGTTGGAATTATATTAGCATTTACTGCATTATTTATGAAATCTTGCAGATAGGATGTCAAAACATTGTTTCCTCGACGTTTTTCTTGAGGAAAGGTTGTGATACAACCAGAAGGTTTTGTCAATCCTGAAAGATGCTAACAAGTATGCAAAGCTCCAGCAATCCTTCTAAGGACTGGAGTAAGCATCTCGGAGTTGGAATGTATGCTTTGATGAGATGATCAAAGATTTTGGGTTTATACAAAGTTTATGAGAAACTTGTATTTCCAAAGAAGTGAGTGGGAGAATTATATAATTTTTGATGAGTATATGTTGTTAACATATTGTTGATCAGAAATGATGTAGAATTTCTGGAAAGCATACAGGGTTATTTGAAAAGTGTTTTTCAATGGAAAACCTGGATTAAGCTACTTGAACATTGAGCATCAAGATCTATAAGGATAGATCAAAAACGCTTAATAGTACTTTTAAATGAATACAACCATGACAAGATTTTGAAGGAGTTCAAAATAGATCAGCAAAGAAGGAGTTCTTGGCTGTGTTACGAGGTGTGTGTATTGAGTAAGACTCAAGACCTGACCACGGCAGAAGAGAGAGAAAGGACGAAGGTCGTCCCCTATGCTTTAGACGTAGGCTCTACATTATGCTATGCTGTGTACCGCAGCTGAAGTGTGCCTTGCCATGAGTCAGTCAAGGGGTACAAGAGTGATCCAGGAATGGATCACATGACAACGGTCGAACTTATCCTTAGTAACTAGTGGACTAAGGAATTTTCTCAATTATGGAGGTGGTAAAAGAGTTCGTCGTAAAGGGTTACGTCGATGCAAACTTTGACACTAATCTGGATGACTCTGAGTAGTAAACCGGATACGTATAGTAGAGCAGTTATTTGGAATAGCTCCAAGTAGCACGTGGTAGCTGCATCTACAAGATGACATAGAGATTTGTAAAGCACACACGGATCTGAAAGGTTCAGACCCGTTGACTAATAACCTCTCTCACAAGCGAGATATGAACAAACCCCATGGGTGTTGGATTTCATTACAATCACATAGTGATGTGAACTAGATTATTGACTCTAGTGCAAGTAGGAGACTGTTGGAAATATGCCCTAGAGGCAATAATAAAATGGTTATTATTGTATTTCCTTGTTCATGATAATTGTCTATTGTTCATGCTATAATTGCATTAACTGGAAACCGTAATACATGTGTGAATACATAGACCACAACATGTCCCTAGTAAGCCTCTAGTTGACTAGCTCGTTGATCAATAGATGGTTATGGTTTCCTGACCATGGACATTGGATGTCATTGATAACGGGATCACATCATTAGGAGAATGATGTGATGGACAAGACCCAATCCTAAGCATAGCACAAGATCGTGTAGTTCGTTTACTAGAGCTTTTCTAATGTCAAGTATCATTTCCTTAGACCATGAGATTGTGCAACTCCCGGATACCGTAGGAGTGCTTTGGGTGTATCAAACGTCACAACATAACTGGGTGGCTTTAAAGGTGCACTACAGGTATCTCTGAAAGTGTCTGTTGGGTTGGTACGAATCAAGACTGGGATTTGTCACTCCGTATGACGGAGAGGTATCTCTAGGCCCACTCGGTAATGCATCATCATAATGAGCTCAATGTGACTAAGCCGTTAGTCACGGGATCATGCGTTACGGAACGAGTAAAGTGACTTGCCGGTAACGAGATTGAACAAGGTATTGGGATACCGACGATCGAATCTCGGGCAAGTAACATACCGATTGACAAAGGGAATTGAATACGGGATTGATCGAATCCCCGACATCGTGGTTCATCCGATGAGATCATCGTGGAACATGTGGGAGCCAATATGGGTATCCAGATCCCGCTATTGGTTATTGGCCGGAGAGGTGTCTCGGTCATGTCTGCATGGTTCCCGAACCCGTAGGGTCTACACACTTAAGTTTCGGTGACGCTAGAGTTGTTATGGGAAATAGTATGTGGTTACCAAAGGTAGTTCGGAGTCCCGGATGAGATCCCGGACATCAAGAGGAGTTCCGGAATGGTCTGGCAGTGAAGATTGATATATTGGACGAAGGGTATTGGAGTCCGGAAGTGTTCTGGGGGTACCAGGCTATGACCAGCATGATCGAAAGGTGTTTTGGGAGCCCCGACAAGTGTTGGAGGGCCTCATGGGCCAAAGGGGAAGGGGCAAACCAGCCCACTAAGGGGTGGTGCGCCCCCCACACCCTTTCCCACGTTACTTGGGGAGGTGGGGCGCCTCCACCTGGCTTGGGAGGCAACCCTCCACCTGCTTGGCTTGGGGGGCAAGTCTCCCTAGGATTTTCCCTAGGGAGATCCAATCTGCCTGGCCGCCGCCCCCTAGGGGAAACCCTAGGGCGCCTCCCCCTCTCCCCTTGCCCCTATATATATAGTAGAGGGGTGGGAGGGCAGCCGCACCTCTTCCCTGGCGCAGCCCTCCCTCCTCCTACACCTCCTCCTCCTCTATAGTGCTTGGCGAAGCCCTGTTGGAGAACCACGAGCTCCATCGCCACCATGCCGTCGTGCTGTTAGAGTTCTCCCTCAACTTCTCCTCTCCCCTTGCTGGATCAAGAAGGAGGAGACGTCCCCGGGCTGTACGTGTGTTGAACGCGGAGGCGCCGTCCGTTCGGCGCTAGATCGGATCTTCCGCGATTTGAATCGCCGTGAGTACGACTCCATCAACCGCGTTCTTCTAACGCTTCCTCTTAGAGATCTTCAAGGGTATGAAGATGCACTCTCTCTCTCTCGTTGCTAGTATCTCCTAGATTGATCTTTGTGACACGTAGGAAAATTTTGAATTATTACTACATTCCCCAACAACATCATCATCACCGTCGCCACGCCATCGTGCTAACGGAACTCTTCCTTGGCCTCAACTGGATCAAGAGTACGAGGGACGTCTTCGAGTTGAACGTGTGCTGAACACGGAGGTGTCGTACGTTCAGTGATTGGATCGGTTGGATCGCGGAGACGTTCGACTACATCAACCGCGTTACTAAACGCTTCCGCTTTCGGTCTACGAGGGTACGTGGACACACTCTCCCCGCTCGTTGCTATGCCTCTCCTAGATACATCTTGCGTGGTCGTAGGATTTTTTTTGAAATTACTGCACTCCCCAATAGTGCTTTCAACAGTCATAGGCCTATGCGCCCTTGTATCCGACCAGGACCAAGTGCCTTGATAGCTAGTTGTTTGCTTTGTTTGTGGGTCCGATTTCCATCATTATTCGGACAAACTCACTTCTTTTTAATGCAATGCATACATTACAAACAATATACTTTGGTCTGTATATATCATCACAATTCTACCAAATAATCCCGGTTTTGAAATGTTAGACAACTTTTTTTTGAAGGAAAGCCTCATGGCACTTTATTTAGTGTTACATCGCTAAGTACATGAGATAGTAAAAACCTGGGAGCAACATCTGCCCAAACAAAACTTGACTTAACGTTATAACAGTACTAGCCAGAAAATGTGCCAATCCATTAGCTCCCCTTGGACAATGCTTGAAACAAATTACATGAATTTCATGAGCAATATGAAAACAGTCTGCAAGTATCGCTGCATTGGTACCCAAAATCTCAATTTTTTCTAGTGCATGCTTCAATCATCTCTAGACAATCTGATTCGACTATCACCTTGGTGCACCCAATCTCTGAAAGAAGCTTCAAACCTCGCAACAATGCCAAAGTTTTAGCAGTTTGGGCATTAAGGACATGGTCAATTAGCTTAGAAGTTCCTGCAGTAGCTTCCCCTCGAGAGTTTCTAGGCACTGTAGCAACTGAACCTGTTCCATCAGCGAAGAAACTTGCATCAGTATTCAGCTTATATGAACCTGGAGAAGGTTTGTGCTAGGTAAGTTCTTGGTCCTTTTGTATTAGCCGGGGGGCATGGTTAGCAGCAGTGGCATTTATATCAAAGGCTGAACTAGGCGCATGTTTAACTCTTTCTCCTTTTACTGCTTCTCTGCGCTCCCACCATATATACCATGCACCGACAACAATTGTTTCTTGCAGACCCAGGTGGCCTAGAATAGGGGATTTCCTTGATGGGCCATGAAGTATATCTACAGGCACCACTGACCCTGACCTATTGTGCCGTTACCTTTATGTGTCTGTTGCTCAAAATACATACTCCTGGAATAATTCTATGTAAGGCTCGCCAAGAGAAAATCTTAATTTTTCTTGGTATGTGCAGCTTCCACAATATCTCCCATACCGGATTTGTCATCGAAGATTCTGGGGAGTCCTTTCTGAATCGAGGTCTAAGCTGATGCTCCCACTCAATGTAATATGCTGACCTGACAGAAAAACTAAAGTATTTTGTTGCACTCTGATACGTCTCCGTCGTATCTATAATTTTTGATTGTTCCATGTCAATATTCTACAACTTCATATACTTTTTGGCAACTTGTTATACTATTTTTGGGACTAACATATTGATCCAGTGCGCAGTGCCAGTTCCTGTCTGTTGCATGTTTTTGGTTTCGCAGAATATCCATATCAAACAGAGTCCAAACGGGATAAAACGGACGGAGCTTATTTTTGGAATATTTCACTACTAAGAAAAACCTTATACACAGAAGCTTATCAGCAGTGCGGTTTAAAAATGAGCGCTACTGCTAATTAGTAGTAGCGAGGGGTATAAAAACCACACTACTACTAAGTTGATAGTAGCAGCGAGGGGTATAAACCCGCGCTGCTACTAAATGGTCTCCAACAATGCCTCCGGGATAGGCCATAGTAGTAGCGAGGGGTATAAAACCGGCGCTACTACTAAGTAAGTAGTAGTAGCGCGGGTGAGACCCCACGCTACTACTAAGCGTGTCCACCCCGGCCCGATCCCCACCCCCACCCCACCAACCGTCCCTGTCCACCCACTCCCGTCTGTCTCAAAAAAAACACGGAGCCCGATCTAGATCCCTGACCTCCTCTCCCAACCCACTCACTGCCGGCCTCCCTTCCACCTCCTCTCCTCCGTCCGTCCGCCCCCATGCCCCCCGCCGCGTGCGCCATGCCGGCGGCCGCGCGCCCGCCGCTCCCTGTCTCGCGCCGCTGCCCGCCCGCCGCCCTGAGCGTGTCATACGACCGCCGGAGGTCTCTCCGCCCTCGATCGTATGTCTTCCTAAGTATGCCCACGTGAAGGAGACGCCCCCGGGGAGTTCAGGGAGCCGGCGACACGAATGATGGGGTCGCCGGTGCCGCGCGGAGCGGCGCCCGACACCTAGTCGGACCCGCCATCCCGCCGCCCGCTACCCTCATCGTCGCTGTCGCTCCCCTCCTCGTCACTCTCGCTCGAGGGGGAGCCTTCACTATCGGAGGAGCTGTCCACGCAGCACTTCGCCCGGGTGCCGAAGCACCCGAAGGCCTTGACGGAGAGGAGATCGCCCTCCATCAACTTAAAATGGAGGGTAAATCCCTCTATCAAGCTGTGGATACGGGCGAACGTCTTCCACCCTCGGTCAAGATACATCACATTAGGGGCTGGGAATACAACGCGGACTCGCGTGCCGCTGATCCCACAGCCCCTCATGTGCAGTCTCAGTGTCTCGGGCGGGTCCAACTCCATCGCGCTCGCGAACGGGGCTGGAAGCCGGAGGCGACGACGAGGCGCCCGGCGCAGCCTGATGAAGAACTCGCAAGGATTGTCCCCTATGTGGATCGCCGCGGGGAGAGGAACCGCCGGCAGAGGCGAAGCTGGCGCCGCCCCGTCCGCCTCTTCCCCGAACGCCTCGACCTCGTCCACGACCTCGCCCCCTCCCTCTTCCCCTTATGGCTGGCTCCGCCACCACGGGTGCGGGAGAGGGAGAGGTGCGCTGCCTGGCGGCGACCCTTGCCGCCACCGATGAAGGCCCAGGGTTCCCTTTCTCCATGGCGGATGAGAGAAAGGGGAGCAGAAGCTGAAGAAAGGAGGAGATGGAAGAGTGCGGGCTTCCGTGCTCCCCTCCCGCTCTTTATAAAGGAGCGAGGTGGGGGCTCGGCCGCTCCGCTCAGCGAATCAAGGCACGGGAAGGGCAGGGAGTCGGGGCCGCCCCGCTGCCTCTGCCCGCGGCGGCCCAGTTTCCCACTTCCACCGTCCGCGACTCCAAGCGCATGGGAGCCGCGTAGCAGGGACGCGGAACCGAGACGACGGATGAGGCGGCCTCGAAAAACCGCGCGCCGGCTCCGTCCAGTAAATGCGCCACGCCCCCACGCCTACCTCCGTTTAAGGAGGAGGGCGTGAACCGTCCCCTTCATCATGGCCTGACGCATGCTCACGGGGCTTAGCCCCGCACACGCCGCCCACATCACCCACGATGCCGCGTTTGGCGCGTGCCGTTCTGGGCGTGCGCGGTGGAAGCGGAGAGATATGCGGCGTGACCTAAGCCGCGCGTGCCCTGCACTGTTTTGGGCCTAGCCCAACAGCGCTCGGCACCGTTTATGGCCCAGGCCCGGGGGCTCCTGTCGGTGTACTAGAGTAGGGGTACCCTAGTACCCCGAACTCGTGCACGGGCAGTCGCAGCATCCCCGCGGCAAGGCTTGCCGGGTGACCGCCAAGACCCTCCGCGGCTACTTTGAAGACCATTCAAGAACAAAGTGTCCAAGCTAAGAAGACAAGACCCCGGCAAGAGGAGCTTGCCGGGAAGGCTATCAAAAGCATCTCAAGGCCCCGGCGAGAGGAGCTTGCCGGGAAGGAAACAAGACCCCGGCAAGAGGAGCTTGTCGGGAAGGCCAACCCAGGCATACCAAGAAAACCTGCCGCGACGCGCCACGCGTCCCGGCATGGCCCGGTGAGCGACAAGCTCCCGGATGCGACAAGACGACGACCGCGGCGAGGAGTTCGCCGCGGGAACCGCCTCTCCGAGCCCGTGCTCTAGCACACCCGCCCACGTGTCGCTCTCCCGAGCACACGTGGCGGGAGGCCGTGCAGCTAGGGGTGCGTGGTGGCGAGCAGGCACTGACAAGATAACCATCATGGCAAACGGTGGCGTCCCTAGCGGTCCCTTTTGGTACTGTTTAGGCGACACAGACGGGCATTTAATGCCCTTGTCCCCTGCTGTCAGGGTTAGGTTCGATAACACTGTAGCAGGTAGCTGTGCCTACTACAGCACCTAGCTGCCCCTACTACAGCACCTTTCCATTTTTGCCCTTGACCTCCGTTGCTCTATGTCGGTAACCCCTTGAGCATATAAAAGGAGGCCCGAGTGCAACGGGGAGAGGATGGAGGCCATTCCAACACCCACGCTCGGTCTGGCTAGTCGCTGGTGTGTACTGTAGCACCCCGTGCTCCCGAGCTAGAAATCAATACCAAACCACAAAGCAGGAGTAGGGTTTTACGCATCCGTGCGGCCCGAACCTGGGTAAATCGCCCGCGTGCTCCGTCTCGATCTACCCTTTGCACGGCCAATCGCCCGCGTGCTTCGCCTCGATCTGCTCTTTGCGCGACCTCCGCCCCCGCCGAACCGAAAGGGACCCGGTCCGCCGGTCCCATAGGTGCCCGTGGATCTAGCAGCCCCGGCATGTATGCATAAAATGGAATTGGTAGATTTTATTTTTTTAATTATAAATTAGTTAGTAGTGGCGTGGGAAAAGACTGCGCGCTACTAGTACTTAGGATACTACTAGCGTTGGTAGTGTGGACACGCTGCTACTATTTTGTTAGTAGTGGCGCGGGTACTAAATAGCAGTAGCGTGGGTGGCACACGCTACTACTAACTTTGTTAGTAGTAGCGCGGGTTCAACCCACGCTATTACTAACTATTAGCTGTAGCGCCTTATTGGTAGCGCGGGTACCCGCGCTGCTGATAGGCCTAAAACCCGCGCTGCTGCTAGGATTTTCCCTAGTAGTGTTTGGAAAATCTGGGAGAAAGATCAATGCGAAACGGTGTCCGAGGTGGCCATGAGGCAGGGGCCCACGCCCGTTCCAGGAGGGCGCGCCCCCACCCTCGTGGGCCACGTGTAAGGCGGTTGATGCCCTTCTTCGGCCGCAAGAAAGCTAATTTTTGGAAAAAAATCACGGTGAAGGTTTCAGTCCAATTGGAGTTACGGATCTCTGTATATAAAAGAAACGATGAAAATGCAGCAGAATAGAACGCAGAACCAGAGAGAAACAGAGGGATAGATCCAATCTCGAAGGGGCTCTCGCCCCTCCCACGCCATGGGAGCCAAGGACCAGAGGGGAAACCCTTCTCCCATCTAGGGAGGAGGTCAAGGAAGAAGAAGAAGAAGGGGGGACCTCTCCCCCTTGCTTCCAATGGCGCCGGAGCGCTGCCGGGGCCATCATCATCACCGCAATCTTCACCAACAACTTCACCGCCATCATCACCAACTCTTCCCCCCTCTATGCAGCGGTGTAACCTCTCTCTTACCCGCTGTAATCTCTACTTAAACATGGTGCTCAATGCTATATATTATTTCCCAATGATGTATGGCTATCCTATGATGTTTGAGTAGATCTATTTTGTCCTAATGGCTATTTGTTGATCAAGATTGGTTTGAGTTGCATGTTTTATTATCGGTGCTGTCCTATGGTGCTCTCCGTGTCGCGCAAGCGTGAGGGATTTCCACTGTAGGGTTTGCAACATGTTCATGATTTGCTTATGGTGGGTGGCGTGAGTGACAGAAGCACAAACCCAAGTAAGTAGGTTGTTTGCGTATGGGATAAAACGGACTTGATACTTTAATGCTATGGTTGGGTTTTACCTTAACGAATCTTTAGTAGTTGCGGATGCTTGCTAGAGTTCCAATCATAAGTGCATATGATCCAAGTAGAGAAAGTATGTTAGCTTATGCCTCTCCCTCAAATAAAATTGCAATAATGATTACCGGTCTAGTTATCGATTGCCTAGGGACAAATAACTTTCTTGTTGACGAAAGCTCTCTACTAAAGCTAATTTAGTTGTGTTTTTACTTTAAACAGCCCCTAGTCTTTATTTACGTGCTTTTTACTTTCTTGCAAGCTTACCCAAAAACACCTACAAAGTACTTCTAGTTTCATACTTGTTCTAGGTAAAGCGAACGTCAAGCGTGCGTAGATTTGTATCGGTGGTCGATAGAACTTGAGGGAATATTTGTTCTACCTTTAGCTCCTCGTTGGGTTCGACACTCTTACTTATCGAAAACTGTTGCGATCCCCTATACTTGTGGGTTATCAAGACCTTTTTCTGGCGCCGTTACCGGGGAGCAATAGTGTGGGGTGAATATTCTCGTGTGTGCTTGTTTGCTTTATCACTAAGTAATTTTTATTTGCTGTTCTTAGTTGTTCTTTATCTTTAGTTATGGATATGGAACACGAAATACCAAAAAAATTAGGTGTACTTGCTGCTCATGGAGATGGGGAACCTCCTAAAACCCTCGATGCTGGTTATGTGAAAGAAATTATGTACTACTTTAATAATCCTGAGAAAACCCCATTCAATTATGTAATGGGAGTAACGTTGGATCAACGTGAATACTTTAGGGATTATCGCTTAACACAAAAAGGGAAACTATTATGGGATCAAATTCATATATTGAAGTGGTATGCTTGGCAACTATGCGTGGAATATGATTATACTTGTTGCTCTAGGATGAATGCTCCACACCTCCCCTTTTCGTGCAAATTCAATGATAATAAAACCTTAGCTTCTTATGCTAATGGTATCTATGATTACTATGATGTGGAACAAATAGAAGAATTTGTTGCTTTTATGGGTGCTTATGAAATTGAATCTATGTGTAAAGAGTTTGAAGATTTTGATGATGCTGTTTATAGATCTGAAAGTTTAGATATCCTCAAGTATTGCTATGAGAATTATGAATACAATTATGAAATTAATGCACTTATTGAGAAAGTCTCCGCTGTCCAAGAAGAGACTAATATTTTGCAGGAGTCTATGGAAGAAGAAATTGATGAAACTGTGAGCTCATTGGATGAAAAAGTTGATGAGGAGAGCGAAGAACAAAAGGAGGAAGAGCGGATTAGCTACCCGTGCCCACCTTCTAATGAGAGTAACTCTTCAACTCATACATTGTTTAATTCCCCTTCGTGCTTACCGAAGGATGATTGCTATGATGACTATTATGATCCCGTTGATTCTCTTGAAATATCCCTTTTGATGATGCTTGCTATGCTTGTGGCCAAGATGCCAATATGAATGATGCTTATGGAGATGAACTTGCTATAGTTCCTTATGTTAAACATAAAATTGTTGCTATTGCACCCACGCATGATAGTCCTATTATCTTTTTGAATTCTCCAAACTATACTATATCAGAGAAGTTTGCACTTATTAAGGATTATATTGATGGGTTGCCTTTTACCATTGCACATGATGATTTTGATAAGTATAATATGCATGTGCTTGCTGCTCCTACTTGCAATTATTATGAGAGAGGAACTATATCTTCACCTCTCTATGTTTCCAATACGATAAAATTGAAAGAAACTGTTTATACTATGCATTGGCCTTCACTATGTGTGCATGAATTGTTCTTTTATGACATGCCGATGCATAGGAAGAGAGTTAGACTTCGTCATTTCTTGATATATGTTACTTTGTGCTCACTACTAAATTACAAATCATTGCTAATTAAAATTGGCTTTGATATACCTTGGGATCCGGGTGGATTCACTACTTGAGCACTATATGCCTAGCTTAATGGCTTTAAAGAAAGCGCTGCCAAGGAGACAACCCGGAATTTTTAGAGAGTCATTTATTTCTGTTGAGTGCTTTAATATAGTTTAAAAACAACAAAAATAAAGAGGGGAACCCAAAACCTTTTCAAAAAGGAAAGTGAAAGTGAGAAAGACGAGCATTGTTGAAGTGGGAGCTAGCTAGCCTTGAACTTTGTTCATGCTCATGGCAACTTTGTGAATCTTAATTACAGAAACTTTTCAATAAAAATAATTATCCCCTTGTACAATTCCATTGTATTATAAAAATAATATGCCAAGGTTTGCCTTTAGGATGTTTACAATACTTGTTGGTTTGTACGGTGCAGGACATAAACTTTGGCTGTAGTGCTTGAATTTTAATTTTTTACTGGAACTTCAAATGGCTCTGATTATTTTTGCACTGTCTTTCTGTACAAATTTTTTATTTTTCCTAATTTTGGTAGAATTTTTCAAGTATCAGAAGTATGGTGAATGTTCGGATTATTACAGACTGTTCTGTTTTAGACAGATTCTGTTTTTGATGCATAGTTTGCTTGTTTTGATGAAACTATCGATTTATATCAGTGGATTAAGCCATGAAAAATTTATATTACAGTAGACAAAATTCAAAAACAAAATATGAATTGGTTTGCGACAGTACTTAGAGTAGTGATTTGCTTTATTATACTAACGGATCTTACCGAGTTTACTGTTGAAGTTTTGTGTGGATGAAGTGTTCGATGATCGAGAAGGTTTCGATGTGAGAAGAAGGAAGAGAGGCAAGAGCTCAAGCTTGGGGATGCCCGAGGCACCCCAAGTAAATATTCAAGGAGACTCAAGCGTCTAAGCTTGGGGATGCTAGGAAGGCATTCCCTCTTTCTTCAACAAATATCGGTATGTTTTCAGATTCGTTTCGTTCATGCGATATGTGCAATCTTGGAGCGACTTTTGCGTTTAGTTTTCATGTTTATTTTATGCACCATGCTGGTATGAGATAGTCCTTGGTTGATTTATAGAATGCTCTTTACAATTCACTTATATCTTTTGAGTATGGCTTTATAGAATGCTTCATGTGCTTCACTTATATCATTTGAAGCTTGGATTGCCTGTTTCTCTTTACATAGACAACCACCATTTGTAGAATGCTCTTTTGCTTCACTTATATTTGTTAGAGTGTGGGCATATCTTTTGTAGAAAGAATTAAACTCTCGTGCTTCACTTATATCTATTTAGAGAGATGACAGGAATTGGTCATTCACATGGTTAGTCATAAAATCCTACATAAAACTTGTAGATCATTGAATATGATATGTTTGATTCCTTGCAATAGTTTTGCGATATAAAGATGGTGATATTAGAGTCATGCTAGTGGGTAGTTGTGGATTGTAGAAATACTTGTATTGAAGTTTGTGATTCCTGTAGCATGCACGTATGGTGAACCGTTATGTGATGAAGTCAGAGCATGATTTATTTATTGATTGTCTTCCTTATGAGTGGCGGTCGGGGACAAGCGATGGTCTTTTCCTACCAATCTATCCCCCTAGGAGCATGCACGTAGTACTTTGTTTCGATGACCAATAGATTTTTACAATAAGTATGTGAGTTCTTTATGACTAATGTTGAGTCCATGGATTATACACACTCTCACCCTTCCACCATTGCTAGCCTCTCTAGTACCGCGCAACTTTCGCCGGTACCATAAACCCACCATATATCTTCCTCAAAACAGCCACCATACCTACCTATCATGGCATTTTCATAGCCATTCCGAGATATATTGCCATGCAACTTCCATCATCATCATATACATGACTTGAGCATCCATTGTCATATTGCTTTGCATGATCGTAAGATAGCTAGCATGATGTTTTCATGGCTTGCCCGTTTTTTGATGTCATTGCTACGCTAGATCATTGCACATCCCGGTACACCGCCGGAGGCATTCATATAGAGTCATATCGTTGTTCTAGTATCGAGTTGTAATATTGAGTTGTAAGTAAATAAAAGTGTGATGATCATCATTATTAGAGCATTGCCCCAGTGAGGAAAGGATGATGGAGACTATGATTCCCCCACAAGTCGGGATGAGACTCCGGACTTTATGGAAAATAAAAGAGGCCAAAGAAGCCCAAATAAAAAAAGAGGCCAAAGAAGCCCACCAAAAAATAAAAAAATAAAAAAATGAGAAAATAAAAAATGAGAGAAAAAGAGAGAAGGTGCAATGTTACTATCCTTTTACCACACTTGTGCTTCAGAGTTGCACCATGTTCTTCATATAGAGAGTCTCTTGAGTTATCACTTTCATATACTAGTGGGAATTTTCATTATAGAACTTGGCTTGTATATTCCGATGATGGGCTTCCTCAAATGCCCGAGGTCTTCATGAGCAAGCAAGTTGGATGCACACCCACTTAGTTTCCAGTTTGAGCTTTCATACACTTATAGCTCTTAGTGCATCCGTTGCATGGCAATCCCTACTCACTCACATTGATATCTATTAATGGGCATCTCCATAGCCCGTTGATACGCCTAGTTGATGTGAGACTTCCTCCTTTTTTGTCTTCTCCACGCAACCTCCACCATCATATTCTATTCGACCTATAGTGCTATGTCCATGGCTCACGCTCATGTATTGCGTGAAAGTTGAAAAGGTTTGAGAAAATCAAAAGTATGAAACAATTGCTTGGCTTGTCATCGGGGTTGTGCATGATTTGAATATTTTGTGTGGTGAAGATGGAGCATAGCCAGACTATATGATTTTGTAGGGATAACTTTCTTTGGCCATGTTATTTTGAAAAGACATGGTTGCTTTATTAGTATGCTTGAAGTATTATCGTCTTAATGTCAAATGATAGACTATTGCTTTGAATCACTCGTGTCTTAATATTCATGACATGATTAGGCATATGATCAAGATTATGAAAGGTAGCATTCCACATCAAAAATTATCTTTTTTATCATTTACCTACTCGAGGACGAGCAGGAATCAAGCTTGGGGATGCTGATACGTCTCCGTCGTATCTATAATTTTTGATTGTTCCATGCCAATATTCTACAACTTTCATATACTTTTTGGCAACTTTTTATACTATTTTTGGGACTAACATATTGATCTAGTGCCCAGTGCCAGTTCCTGTCTGTTGCATGTTTTTGGTTTTGCAGAATATCCATATCAAACGGAGTCCAAACGGGATAAAAATGGACGGAGCTTATTTTTGGAATATTTGGAAAATCTGGGAGAAAGATCAACGCGAAACGGTGTCCGAGGTCGCCATGAGGCAGGGGCCCACGCCCGTAGCAGGAGGGCACGCCCCCACCCTCATGGGCCACCTGTAAGGTGGTTGATGCCCTTCTTTGGCCGCAAGAAAGCTAATTTTTGGAAAAAAAATCACGGCGAAGGTTTCAGTCCAATTGGAGTTACGGATCTCCGGATATAAAAGAAACGGTGAAAAGGCAGCAGAACAGAACGCACAACCAGAGAGAAACAGAGGGATAGATCCAATCTCAGAGGGGCTCTCGCCCCTCCCACACCATGGGAGCCAAGGACCAGAGGGGAAACCCTTCTCCCATCTAGGGAGGAGGTCAAGGGAGAAGAATAAGAAGGGGCCCCTCTCCGCCTTGCTTCCGGTGGCGCCGGAGCGTTGCCGGGGCCATCATCATCACCGCAATCTTCACCAACAACTTCACCGCCATCATCACCAACTCTTCCCCCCTCTATGCGGCGGTGTAACCTCTCTCTTACCCTCTGTAATCTCTACTTAAACATGGTGCTCAACGCTATATATTATTTCCCAATGATGTATGGCTATCCTATGATGTTTGAGTAGATCTATTTTGTCCTAATGGCTATTTGATGATCAAGATTGGTTTGAGTTGCATGTTTTATTATTGGTGCTGTCCTATGGTGCTCTCCGTGTCGCGCAAGCGTGAGGGATTGCAATATATTCATGATTTGCTTATGGTGGGTGGCGTGAGTGACAGAAGCACAGACCCGAGTAAGTAGGTTGTTTGCGTATAGGATAAAGATGACTTGATACTTTAATGCTATGGTTGGGTTTTACCTTAATGAATCTTTAGTAGTTGCGGATGCTTGCTAGAGTTCCAATCGTAAGTGCATATGATCCAAGTAGAGAAAGTATGTTAGCTTATGCCTCTCCCTCAAATAAAATTGCAATAATGATTACCGGTCTAGTTATAGATTGCCTAGGGACAAATAACTTTCTTGTTGACAAAAGCTCTCTACTAAAGCTAATTTAGTTGTGTTTTTACATTAAACAACCCCTAGTCTTTATTTATGTGCTTTTTACTTTCTTGCAAGCTTACCCAAAAACACCTACAAAGTACTTCTAGTTTCATACTTGTTCTAGGTAAAGCGAACGTCAAGCGTGCGTAGAGTTATATCGGTGGTCGATAGAACTTGAGGGAATATTTGTTCTACCTTTAGCTCCTCGTTGGATTCGACACTCTTACTTATCGAAAACAATTGCGATCCCCTATACTTGTGGGTTAAACGTCTCCATCGTATCTACTTTTCCAAACACTTTTGCCCTTGTTTTGGACTCTAACTTGCATGATTTGAATGGAACTAACCCGGACTGATGCTGTTTTCAGCAGAATTGCCATGGTGTTATTTTTTTGCAGAAATAAAAGTTCTTGGAATGACCTGAAACTTCACGGAGAATATTTTTGGAATATATAAAATATTCGCGAAAGAAGCAAGAACAGGGGGGCCACACCCTATCCATGAGGGTGGGGGCGCGCCTACCCCCCTGGGCGCGCCCCCCTGCCTCGTGGGCCCCCTGGTGCTCCACCGACCTCAACTCCAACTCTATATATTCACGTTCGGGGAGAAAAAAATCAGAGAGAAGGATTAATCGTGTTTTACGATACGGAGCAACCGCCAAGCCCTAATCTCTCTCGGGAGGGCTGACCTGGAGTCCGTTCGGGGCTCCAGAGAGGGGAATTCGTCACCGTCATCATCATCAACCTTCCTCCATCACCAATTTCATGATGCTCACCGCCGTGCGTGAGTAATTCCATCATAGGCTTGCTGGACGGTGATGGGTTGGATGAGATTTACCATGTAATCGAGTTAGTTTTGTTAGGGTTTGATCCCTAGTATCCATTATGTTCTGAGATTGATGTTGCTATGACTTTGCTATGCTTAATGCTTGTCACTAGGGCCCGAGTGCCATGATTTCAGATCTGAACCTATTATGTTTTCATGAATATACATGAGTTCTTGATCCTATTCTACAAGTCAATAGTCACCTACTATGTGTTATGATCCGGTAACCCCGAAGTGACAATAATCGGGACCACTCCCGGTGATGACCGTAGTTTGAGGAGTTCATGTATTCACTAAGTGTTAATGCTTTGGTCCGGTACTCTATTAAAAGGAGGCCTTAATATCCCTTAGTTTCCAATAGGACCCCGCTGCCACGGGAGGGTAGGACAAAAGATGTCATGCAAGTTCTTTTCCATAAGCATGTATGACTATATTCGGAATACATGCCCACGTTACATTGATGAATTGGAGCAAGTTCTATGTCACCCTATGTTATAACTGTTGCATGAGGAATCGCATCCGACATAATTCTCCATCACCGATCTAATGCCTATGAGCTTTTCACATATTGATCTTTGCTTAGTTACTTTTCCGTTGCCACTGTTACAATTGCTACAAAACTGCCACTGTTACTTTTGCCACCGTTACCGTTACTTCCATACTACTTTGCTGCAGATATTAAGTTTTCCATGTGTGGTTGAATTGACAACTCAACTGCTAATAGTTGAGAATATTCTTTGGCTCCCCTTGTGTCGAATCAATAAATTTGGGTTGAATGCTCTACCCTCAAAAACTGTTGCGATCCCCTATACTTGTGGGTTATCAAGACTATTTTCTGGCGCCATTGCCGGGGAGCATAGCTCTATTCTTTGAGTCACTTGGGATTTATATCTGCTGATCACTATGAGGAACTTGAAAGACGAAAGAACTAAGATTTTTCCCTCAACTACAAGGGGAGGTAAGGAACAGCCATCTAGCTCTACACTTGATTCACCTTCTGCTTTGAGTAAGCTTGCGACACCTAAACCTGCTTCTGCTATTAATTTTGATATGTCGCATGTTATTGATGATGCTACTTCTGCTATGCATGATACTTATGATGAAACTACTTCTATGCTTGATACTACTGTGCCACTAGGTGAATTTATTGATGAACAACTTGCTAGGGCTAGAGAGAATGAAATTATTGAAACTGATAATATTGATGAAAGTGATGATGAAGATTCTCCCCCTAGATATGAATTGCCTGTTGTGCCTGAGGGTTATGTTATGGATGAAGAAACTGCTAGAGATTTTCTTGCTTGCAATGACAGATATGATCTTAAGAAATTATTAGCTAAGCTGAAAGAAAAATCTTTGAATGCTAGAATGAAATATGACCCTGCTTTTGCTACTTCACCTATTTGTATTTCCGATAAGGACTATGATTTCTCTGTCGATCCTGAGATAATTACTTTGATTGAATCTGATTCTTTTTATGGCTATGAATCTGAAACTGTTGTGGCACATCTTACAAAATTAAATGATATAGCCACCCTATTCACTAATGATGAGAAAACTCGTTACTACTATATTCTTAAATTATTTCCGTTCTCATTAAAGGGTGATGCTAAAACATGGTTTAATTCTCTTGATCCTGGTTGTGTGCGTAGTCCCCAGGATATGATTTATTACTTCTCTGCTAAATATTTCCCCGCTTATAAGAAACAAGCTGCTTTATGTGAAATATATAATTTTGTGCAAATTGAAGAAGAGAGTCTCCCACAAGCTTGGGGGAGGCTTCTCCAATTACTTAATGCTTTGCCTGATCATCCTCTCTAGAAAAATGAAATACTTGATATCTTTTATAATGGACTAACTGATGCTTCCAGAGACCACCTGGATAGCTGTGCTGGTTGTATTTTCAGGGAAAGAACGGTTGATCAAGATGAATTGCTATTGAATAATATGTTGAGTAATGAAAATAATTGGACACTTCCTGAACCAACTCCTAAGCCGACTCCAAAGAAAAGGGGTATTCTATTTCTCAGTCCTAAAGATATGCAAGAGGCAAAGAAATCTATGAAAGAAAAGGGTATTAAAGCTGAAGATGTTAAGAATTTACCACCTATTGAAGAAATACATGGTCTTGATAACCCGACACAGGTAGTAAAGGTAAATTCTCTCTATAGATTTGATGAAGGTGATATTCCTCATTATAAGTCTGCTAGCCAATGCTTAAATGAGTTTGATAATTTTATTGTTAAACAAGAATACTTCAATGCTTATGTTGGTAGACAATTGAAACGAAATGCTTATATGATTGAACACTTGAGTGATTATATGTCTAGTGTTAAAGGTGAACTTAAACTTATTAGTAAACATGCTTCAATGGTTACCACTCAAGTAGAACAAGTGCTTAAGGCTCAAAATGATTTGCTCAATGAATTAAATAATAAGAAAAATGATAATGCTATTAGAGTTATGACTAGGGGGGTAAAATGACTCACGAACCTTTGTATCCTGAGGGCCACCCCAAGAGAATTGAGCAAGATTCTCAAAGAACTAATGTTGATGCACCTAGTCCTTCTAAGAAGAAGAAAAAGAAAAATGATAGGACTTTGCATGCTTCTAGTGAACCTGTTGTTGACACACCTGAGAATCCCAATGATATTTCTATTTCTGATGCTGAAACACAATATGGTGATGAACATGAACCTAATGATAATATTAATGATGATGTTCAAGTTGATGCTCAACCTAGCAATAACAACGATGTAGAGATTGAACCTGTTGTTGATCTTGATAACCTACAATCAAAGAATCAACGTTATGATAAGAGAGACTTTGTTGCTAGGAAGCACGGTAAAGAAAGAGAACCATGGGTTCAGAAACCCATGCCTTTTCCTCCTAAACCATCCAAGAAAAAGGATGCTGAGGATTTTGAGCGCTTTGCTGAAATGATTAGACCTATCTTTTTGCGTATGCGTTTGACTGATATGCTTAAAATGAATCCTTATGCTAAGTATATGAAAGATATTGTTACAAATAAGAGAAAGATACCGGAAGATGAAATTTCCACCATGCTTGCTAATTATACTTTTAAAAGTGGAATACCAAAGAAACTTGGAGATCCAGGAGTACCAACTATACCATGCTCCATTAAAAGAAACTATCTTAAAACTGCTTTATGTGATCTTGGAGCTGGTGTTAGTGTTATGCCTCTCTCTTTATATCGTAGACTTGATTTGAATAAGTTGACACCTACTGAAATATCTTTGCAAATGGACGATAAATCAACTGCTATACCTGTCGGTATTTGTGAGGATGTGCCTGTTGGGGTTGCAAACGTTACTATTTTAACGGACTTTGTTATTCTTGATATTCCCGAGGACGATAGTATGTCGATGCTACCTCTTGAGCACTGCGTTCGTTTTCCCTTGAAGAGGAAAGGGTGATGCAGTAAAGTAGCGTAAGTATTTCCCTCAGTTTTTGAGAACCAAGGTATCAATCCAGTAGGAGGCTACGCGCGAGTCCCTTGCACCTACACAAAACAAATAAATCCTCGCGATAAGGGGTTGTCAATCCCTACACGGTCACTTACGAGAGTGAGATCTGATAGATATGATAAGATAATATTTTTGGTATTTTTATGATAAAGATGCAAAGTAAAATAAAAGTAACGGAAATAACTAAGTGTTGGAAGATTAATATGATGGAAAATAGACCCGGGGGCCATAGGTTTCACTAGTGGCTTCTCTCAAGAGCATAAGTATTTTACGATGGGTGAACAAATTACTGTTGAGCAATTGACAGAATTGAGCATAGTTATGAGAATATCTAGGTATGATCATGTATATAGGCATCACGTCCGAGACAAGTAGACCGACTCCTGCCTGCATCTACTACTATTACTCCACACATCGACCGCTATCCAGCATGCATCTAGAGTATTAAGTTCATAAGAATAGAGTAACGCCTTAAGCAAGATGACATGATGTAGAGGGATAAATTCATGCAATATGATAGAAACCCCATCTTGTTATCCTCGATGGCAACAATACAATACGTGCCTTGCTGCCCCTACTGTCACTGCGAAAGGACACCGCAAGATTGAACCCAAAGCTAAGCACTTCTCCCATTGCAAGAAAGATCAATCTAGTAGGCCAAACCAAACTGATAATTCAAAGAGACTTACAAAGATAACCAATCATACATAAAAGAATTCAGAAGATTCAAATATTGTTCATAGATAAACTTGATCATAAACCCACAATTCATCGGTCTCAACAAACTCACCGCAAAAGAAGATTACATCGAATAGATCTCCACGAGAGAGGGGGAGAACATTCTATTGAGATCCAAAAAGAGAGAAGAAGCCATCTACCTAATAACTATGGACCCGAAGGTCTGAGGTAAACTACTCACACATCATCGGAGAGGCTATGGTGATGATGTAGAAGCCCTCCGTGATGGATGCCCCCTCCGGCGGAGCTCCAGAACAGGCCCCAAGATGGGATCTCGTGGGTACAGAAGGTTGCGGCGGTGGAATTAGGTTTTTAGCTCCGTATCTGATCGTTTGGGGGTACGTAGGTATATATAGGAGGAAGGAGTACGTCGGTGGAGCAACTTGGGGCCCACGAGGGTGGAGGGCGCGCCTGGGGGGTAGGCGCGCCCCCTACCTCGTGGCTTCCTGGAAGCTTCCTTGATGTAGGGTCCAAGTCTCATGGATCATGTTCGTTCCGAAAATCATGTTCCCGAAGGTTTCATTCCGTTTAGACTCCGTTTGATATTCTTTTTCTGCGAAACTATGAAATAGGCAAAAAACTGCAATTCTGGGCTGGGCCTCCGGTTAATAGGTTAGTCCCAAAAATAATATAAAAGTGAATAATAAAGCCCAATAATGTCCAAAACAGAAGATAATATAGAATGGAGCAATCAAAAATTATAGATACGTTGGAGACGTATCAAGCATCCCCAAGCTTAATTCCTGCTCGTCCCCGAGTAGGTAAATGATAAAAATAGAATTTTTGATGTGGAATGCTACTTGGCATAATTTCAATGTAATTCTCCTTAATTGTGGTATGAATATTCAGATCCGAAAGATTCAAGATAAAAGTTCAATATTCACATAGAAATAATAATACTTCAAGCATACTAACTAAGCAATTATGTCCTCTCAAAATAACATGGCCAAAGAAAGTTCATCCCTACAAAATCATATAGTTTAGTCATGCTCCATTTTCATCACACAAGAATGCTCTCAGCATGCACAACCCCGATGACAAGCCAAGCAATTGTTTCGTACTTTAGTAATCTCAAACTTTATAAACCTTCATGCAATACATGAGCGTGAGCCATGGATATAACACTATGGGTGGAATAGAATATGATGATGGGGGTTATGTGGAGAAGATAAAAAAGGAGAAAGTCTCACATCAACGAGGCTAATCAATGAGCTATGGAGATGCCCATCAATTGATGTTAATGCAAGGAGTAGGGATTGCCATGCAATGGATGCACTAGAGCTATAAATGTATGAAAGCTCAACAAAAGAAACTAAGTGGGTGTGCATCCAACTTGCTTGCTCATGAAGACCTAGGGCACTTGATGAGTCTCATTGTTGGAATATACAAAGCCAAGTTCTATCATGAAAAATTCCCACTAGTATATGAAAGTGACAAAACGAGAGACTCTCTATCATGAAGATTATGGTGCTACTTTGAAGCACAAGTGTGGTAAAAGGGTAGTAGCATTGTCCCTTTTTATTTCTATTTTTTTGGCCTTCTTTTTTTATTTGGCCTTTCTCTTTTTTTCCGGACAATGCTCTATTAAATGATGATCATCACACTTCTATTTATTTACAACTCAATGATTACAACTCGATACTAGAACAAGGTATGACTATATGAATGCCTCCGGTGGTGTACCAAGATATGCAATGAACCAAAAGTGACATGTATGAAAGAATTATGAATGGTGGCTTTGCCACAAATACTATGTCAACTACATGATCATGCTAAGCAATATGACAATGATGAACGTGTCATGATAAACGGAACGGTGGAAAGTTGCATGGCAATATATCTCGGAATGGCTATGTGTCGGTGTACTAGAGCAGGGGTACCCTAGTACCCCGAACTTGTGCACGGGCAGTCGCAGCGTCCCGCGGCAAGGCTTGCCGGGTGACCGCCAAGGTCCTCCGTGGTTCCTTTGGAGCCATTCAAGAACAAAGTGTCCAAGCCAAGAAGACAAGACCCCGGCAAGGGGAGCTTGCTGGGAAGGCTAACAAAAGCATCCCAAGACCCCGGCAAGAGGAGCTTGCCGGGAAGGCCACCCAAGGCATTTCAAGGGACTTGCCGCGGCGCGCCACGCGCCCCGGCAAGGCCCGGTGAGCGACAAGCTCCCGGACGCGACAAGACAACGACAGCGGCAAGGCGCTTGCCGCGGCAAGACGCCACTGTGCCCGTGCTCCAGCACATCCACTAACGTGTCGTTCTGGGACCCCTCCAGGCGTACGTGGCGGAAGGCTGTGCAGCTTGTGGTGCGCGGTGGCAAGCGGCGCTGACAAGATCGCCATCGTGGCGAACGGTGGCGTCCCTGGCGGTCCCTTTTCGCACTGTTTAGGCGACACAAACGGGCATTTAAGGCCCTTGTCCCCTGCCGTCAGGGTTAGGTATGATACACTGTAGCGGGTAGCTGTGCCTACCACAGCACCTTTCCATTTTTGCCCTTTACCTCCGTTGCCACCTATCGGTAACCCCTTGAGCATATAAAAGGAGGCCCGTGTGCAACGTAGAGGGGGGTTCGAACACTCACGCTCGGTCTTGCTAGCTGCTAGTGTGTACTATAGCATTCAGTGCTCCCGAGCAAGAAACCAATACAAACCACAAAGCAGGAGTAGGGTTTTACGCATCCGTGCGGCCCGAACCTGGGTAAATCGCTCGCGTGCATCGCCTCGATCCGCTCTTTGCGCGACCTCCGCCCCCGCCGAACCGAAAGGGACCCGGTCCGCCGGTCCCATAGGTGTCCGTGGATCAGTACCCCGGCATCCTTGGCGCGCCAGGTAGGGGGGCGTCGAAGTTGTGTGAATCAGATCCGGCGTTCTCGCGAGCTAGATCTTCATCATCTTCATCAACATGCCGCCGAAGAAGAAGGTTTCGGAGGCAGCTGCTCCATCCGCGCCGAGCCAACCACCGCCGGAGCAAACGGTTGGTGGGGCAGACACCGGCGGAAGAACGGGCGCCGACGAGGGAGCTCACAGTGCTGCCAGGTCCAAGGACAGGGCTGCGCTGCCCATCGGCGGCGAAGCCGGCTCCCACAACGACCGGGCGCACTCCAAGACCTCGGCGTCCGTGCATGCACCGCGCCCGTCTCACGAGGCGCGGGACCGGCAGCATCATGGTACTCACGGTACCATGCGTTCGCTAGACCAAGATCGAGCTGGTGGATCTCGGAGCGCTCACGACCACCATGCACGTCAACCTGCTGGCGCGAGCGAGACACGGTCGCCTGGACGGGATACTGCTCCTTCTAACGTGGTTAGAAGTCCGAGCATATCCCGCTCCTCGCACCGGTCGCCGCCGCCACCCGCCACTGCAGCAGAAGCTCTGGCGCGAGCTCAGCTGCTCCTAGACTACCCTCCAACGGCGGACAAGATCGACGATTGGAGGGCCACCATCCAGAGTCTCATCGGCTTCGCCAACGGCGACACACCACGGCAGCCGAGCACGTCGCAGCCGCGGCAAGCCAACCAGGCACGAGCCGGAGACGACAAGACTGGTGGGGGTGCAACTACTGTGCACTCTCCGCCCCGAAGGCCAAGATCGCCGACTCGCCGGGTCCACCTCGACAGCGACTCCACCGCGTTGTCAGATCCGCGAGCTCGTCGCGATCAGCGCCAAGTTCTTCAAGAACGACAACAAGAAGACGCTCGTACTCGCATCGAGCGCCGAAGAGAAGCGCGACGTCAATCAGACCAGCGCGCTGGGCCCTCTGTTGACATGCATGCGCCAGGGGAACCAGGCGACTTGCCGTACGCGGTAGGTTGCCCTGCGTTCACTCGTGAGCTGCGGCGAGTCCAGTGGCCCAGCACGAAGAATTTCAAGCCAGATGTACCGGAGAAGTACGACGGCAAGACGCATCCGTCGGAGTTCCTCAGCATCTACACCATCGCGGTGCAGGCTGCCGGGGGGCGAGACGACAAGATCCTTGCCAATTACTTCCCGTTGGTGCTCAAGCCCAACGTCAGGTCCTGGCTCATGCACTTGTCGGACAACTCCATATCCTCCTGGGCAGACCTGTGCCATCAGTTTGTTGGCGCCTTTACAGGCGGCCACAAACCTCATGGCCAAGAGAGTGACCTTCATCTGCTCGCCCAGAAGGAAGGAGAGCCCCTGCGCAAGTACATTCAGAGGTTCAGCCGTGTACAGTACAACATCCCAGACGTCCACCCTGCCGCGGTCATCAGCGCCTTCCATCAGAACGTGCGTAACCGCAGGATGCGGGAGGAGATGGCGATGTGCAGGATCAGAGACGTCAGTGAGCTGTATGCCCTGGCCGACAACTGTGCACGTGCTAAGGAAGGGAGGAGACTCCCCGGAGAGAAGACTGGAGCAGAAGGATCTGACAGTGAGGATGCTGCCCCGGCAAAGAAAAACCGGCGGCGCAACAGGAAGAAGAAAGGCAAAGAGGTGCTAGTCGTTGAGCAGTCCGGCAACGAAGGTGGCGCCAAGAAGGCTACAGTTGGTAGCTCCGGTAAGGAAGTTGCCGCGTGCACCAACTGTCAGGCTGTGGCAGTCGCCGACAAGTAGGACGGCTCCGACAATCAATATTGCAAGATTCACCGCACCAAGGGCCATGACCTCCAAAGCTGCAAGAAGGTCGAGCAGCTTGTCCAGCAGAAAAAGGCTGAGTACGAGCGACGCGACAAGGAGAGGGCCCAAGGGGGTGCTGCAGAATTCGGCAAGAAGCGTGCCGGCCGGGGAGGACGCCGCGGCAAGGCCAAGCAGCGGCAAGGAGATAGACCTCCCCGCGGCCGCGACAACGATGAAGAAGACGACGACGACGAAGACATGGATGATGTTGAGACCAGTGAGCAGGAGTTTCAGAAAGCCACAGAGGTCTTGTGCGTTGACGGCGGTGCTTCCCTGCATACTTCACACCGCCAACTCAAGCAGTGGGTGCGGGAAGTCAATGCAGTGGAACCACCTGTCGAATTGCGCAAACTTCTGAAATGGTCCAGCACGCCTATCATCTTTGACATTGAGGACCACCCTGATCGCACAACTGCGGTCGGGTGTTTGTCGATGTTGGTTTCACCAACTATCCGCAACCTCAAGGTCACCAAGATGCTAGTTGACGGCGGGGCCGGCTTGAACCTGATCTCATCCGCTGTACTCCAAAAACTCCAAATCCCTGACAACGAGCTCGAGGAGACCGGCACATTCCAAGGGATCAATCCGGGAATGAGCAAGCCGAAGGGGAAAGTCACGCTGCCAGTGACATTTGGCAGCGAGCTCAACTTCAGGACTGAGAGGGTCACATTTGACGTTGCCGATATTCCGTTGCCTTACAATGGGATACTTGGCCGTCCAGCACTCGCCAAGTTCATGGCAGCCTCTCATTATGCATACAACATACTGAAGTTGCCAGGCCCGATAAGCGTCATCTCTGTCCCTGGCGACAAGAAAGATGCCCTTATCTGCGCCGACAAGATCTACCGGGAAGCAGCAGCCGCAACAGATCACAAGTCACTTGCCGCTGAAGCTCCCAGGGGGAAGAAGACCAAGCCCGGCAAGAGTTCTGATGCCCACTCTGGCAAGCGCACCTCTTCGCAGTGCTGCGCTGCCGTCGAGGACGCACCATCGAGCTCCACCGGCAAGTGTAAGAAGACGATGGCAGCTCCGCCAGAGACGAAAAAGGTGTCCGCCAAGGAGGACGGCACTGGTGGTACCCTCACCATCAGTGCCACTCTCGACCCTAAATAGGAAAGCGCGCTCGTTGCTTTCCTGCGGGCGAATGTCGACGTGTTTTCATGGCAACCGTCTGACATCCCCGGTGTTCCCAGGAAAGTAATTGAGCACCACCTTGCCGTTTGTCATCATGCGCGGCCCGTCAAGCAGAAGGTCAGGAAGCAGGCAGTGGAGCGCCAAGAATTCATTGCAGAAGAAATCAAGAAACTGGAAGCAGCAAGCCTTGTCAGAGGAGTGCTCCATCCCACGTGGTTGGCCAATCCTGTAGTCGTGCGCAAGGCAAACGGGAAATGGAGACTTTGTATCGATTTTACTGATGTTAACAAAGCTTGTCCCAAGGACCCATTTCCTTTGTCGCGCATTGACCAGATTGTTGACTCCACAGCCGGATGTGATTTGCTTTCATTTCTTGACGCATATTCAGGATACCATCAGATCTTCATGGCAGAAGAAGATGAGGAGAAGACCGCATTTATTACTCCATGTGGCACGTACTGTTTCGTACGAATGCCTTTCGGATTAAAAAATGCTGGTTCAACATTTGCTAGAATAGTCCATGTCGCTCTTGAGTCGCAAATACACAGAAATGTGGAAGCCTACATGGATGATATAGTAGTCAAGAGCAAGGACAGAGCAACCCTGATACAAGATTTAGACGAGACCTTTGCAAATCTGCGCAAGATCAGCCTCAAGCTCAACCCAGAGAAGTGTGTGTTTGGAGTTCCCTCCGGCAAGCTTCTCGGGTTCTTTGTGTCTCAGCGGGGAATTGAAGCCAATCCCGACAAGATCAAGGCCATCGAGCAGATTGAAGCACCAAGGCGCGTCAAGGATGTACAAAGGCTTGCCGGTTGTGTGGCTGCTCTCAGCAGGTTTATCTCTCGGTCTGCTGAGTGCGCCCTGCCATTTTTCAAATTATTGGAAAAGGCAGGTCCAATGAGATGGACTCCGGAACCGGAGGCTGCGCTGCAAGACTTGAAGAGGTACCTGTCCTCCCCCCCAATACTTGTCGCACCTAAGCCACAAGAGAAGTTGCCGCTCTATATAGCGGCAACCAATCAAGTGGTTAGTGCTGCGTTAGTAGCGGAGAGGGAGGCAGATGATGAGCCTGCAACCACGGCAAGCACATCCAGCGACAAGCAAGGGGCTTCCCCGGCAAGCTCTGGTCCCGACAAAGATGAATCTGCGCAGATGCGAGAGGAGATACAGAAGAAAATGGTGCAGCGCCCAGTTTACTTTGTCAGCTCCCTTCTGCAGGGGGCTAGGTCAAGGTACTCTGGCGTGCAGAAATTGCTTTTCGGCCTTCTCATGGCCTCGAGAAAGCTGCGCCATTACTTCCAAGCACATGAGATCACAGTTGTCACTCGCTTTCCGCTGAAGAGGATACTGCAGAATCCAAAAGCGACAGGCAGGATTGTTGAGTGGGCACTAGAACTGTCGAGCTTTGGCCTCAAGTTTGAAAGTACTTCAACTATCCAGAGCAGAGCATTGGCAGAATTCATAGCAGAATGGACGCCAACACCAGATGAAGAAATTCCAGAAACGAGCATCCCCGACAAGGAAGTAAACAAAGAGTGGCTGATGTACTTTGATGGTGCCTTTTCGCTGCAAGGCGCCGGCGCTGGCGTGCTGCTTGTCGCACCCACTGGAGAGCACCTCAAGTACGTAGTCCAGATGCACTTTCCCAAGGAGCAAGCAACAAACAATACTGCAGAGTATGAAGGCTTGCTTGCCGGTCTCAGGATCGCGGCAGACCTTGGGATCAAGAAGCTCATTATTAGGGGTGACTCACAGCTTGTCGTCCGCCAAGTAAACAAGAGCTACCAGAGTCCGTTGATGGAAGCTTACGTCGACGAAGTGAGAAAGCTAGAAGAACACTTTGACGGCCTACAAATGGAACACGTTCCAAGAGCTCAGAACGCCATTGCAGATGGCCTGTCAAAGTGCGCCGCACTTAAGTTACCTGTGGAACCAGGGATCTTTGTGCTCAAGCTAACTCAGCCATCCGTTACGCCATCAACTGGACAGAGCAAGCAGAGGAAGTTGATTTCTGGTGACTATTTGCCGGCAGAGCTTCCCGAAGCCGCCGCCAAGAAGGTCCCCAAGATCAACACCGAGAGCGCTGAGGAGCAGTCTGCTCCGGCAAGCCCTAGGGTTTGTTCCGTTGAGGCAGAAGCTCTCGGCAAGTTTTGCTCCGGCAAGCTTGCCGGGGAACGTCACGCTCCGGCAGAGCCGCAGGTTCTTGCCGTAGAAGCGGATGTTCCCGCAGCAGTCCCCAAGATCAACACCGAGAGCGCTGAGGAGCAGTCTGCTCCGGCAAGCCCTAGGGTTTGCTCCGTTGTAGCAGAAGCTCCCGACAAGTTTTGCTCCGGCAAGCTTGCCGGGGAACGTCAAGCTCCGGCAGAGACCCAGGTTCTCGCCATAGAAGCAGACGTTCCCACAGCCACAGATTCGCCTTTAGTCCTTGTTGTCGAGCCACAAGCTCCAGCATGGGCGCAGCAGATTGTCCATTTCCTTCAGACAGGAGAACTTCCCGAAGAGCAAGAAGAAGCGGAAAGAATAGCCCGGCAGTCAAGTATGTACCAGTTTGTCGACAAGACACTGTACAGAAGAAGACTCAACGGTGTGAAATTGAAGTGTATTCACCGGGAAGATGGACAAAAGCTGTTGGCAGAGATACATGGAGGCATATGTGGTCACCACATTGGCGCAAGAGCGCTTGTCGGCAAAGCATTCCGGCAAGGTTTCTTCTGGCCAACAGCCCTCCAGGATGCAACTGCACAAGTAACCAAGTGTGAAGCGTGCCAGTTTCATTCCAAGCAGATACACCAACCAGCTCAAGCTCTCCAGACGATCCCTTTATCCTGGCCATTTTCGGTCTGGGGGCTCGACATCCTCGGCCCCTTTCCCCGAGCTATCGGGGGCTTTGAGTACTTGTACGTTGCAATCGACAAGTTCACAAAGTGGCCGGAAGTGGAAACAGTGAGGAAGGTGACAGCACAGTCAGCAGTCAAGTTCTTCAGGTCGATTGTTTGCCGCTTCGGGATCCCTAACAGGATAATCACCGACAATGGTACACAATTTATGAGCCACACCTTCATGCAGTACGTCCAAGATCTTGGCGCCAAGGTCTGCTTCGCTTCTGTTGCTCACCCGAGAAGCAACGGTCAAGCGGAGAGGGCAAATGCTGAAGTGCTGCGCGGGCTCAAGACCAGAACTTTCGACAGGCTGCACAAGTGCGGAAGAAACTGGATCGAGGAGCTGCCGGTGGTTCTTTGGTCGATCAGGACGACGCCAAATCGAGCCACTGGCCAGACACCTTTCGCTCTAGTCTATGGAGCAGAGGCAGTTATCCCCACAGAACTCGTATACGGGTCACCTCGAGTGCTCGCTTATGATGAGCTTGAGCAAGAGCAGCTGCGACAAGATGACGCGCTGCTCCTTGAGGAAGATCGTCTTCAGGCTGTTGTGCGAGCTGCTCGCTACCAGCAAGCTTTGCGCCGCTACCATAGCCGCAAAGTTAATGCCAGAAGTCTCAAGGAAGGCGACCTTGTTCTTCGGCGTGTTCAGTCCGCCAAGAATTCCAACAAGTTGACGCCAAAGTGGGAAGGCCCTTACCGGGTGAAACGAGTCACTAGGCCTGGCGCTGTCCGCCTTGAGACTGAAGATGGCATTCCGGTGAGCAACTCCTGGAACATTGAATATCTTCGTAAGTTTTACCCGTAAGGCGCGGTTGTCGGAACCTGTTCCGACAACCACCTTTTGTACAAGTCTTGCCGCTGTTGCATGTAATCCTTCGTACAAAGCCGAGCGCAGACCCCGTGCGTAAATAAAGCTCATGTGCTCCGCACATTTTGTCGATTTTATGCTTTCTATTTTTTGGCATATATGATCTGACACTTTGTGCAGCACCTACTCCACGGTAAGCAGTAACGAGCCGTAAAGTTCCATATCTGTATTTGTCTCTTCTTTCTTTCGAAAGGAAGGTTCCCCTCGCCCACAAGTTTGCCGGGGGGAGAGGAGAAGACGATGGTATGGACCAGGTGTCGCTCAAGGAAGTTTTGCCTTGCCGGGAAGCAAACAACAGAAAAGCTAAGTTGCCAAAGTTTGAGCAATCAAATTTTTTAAAATTTTAAGTTATCTCCCTTGAACGACCACACTTTGTATGGAAAACCTGTGCGCGGAGGAACCAACTCGTAGCTAGTTGCGCCTTTACTTTGTTTCGAGTCCGCTCAACAACTCAAGCGAGCTGCTAGCACCCTTACTTTGCTTCGAGTCCGCTCAGCAACTTAAGTGAGCCGCCAGCGCCCTTACTTTGTTTCGAGTTCTCTCGGCAACTTAAGTGAGCTGCAACTAGTTGCGACAAGGTTTCTTGCCGGTAGCAACACCGCCAGCAGGCTGCTGACGTCCCGCACTCAGCGCTCGCGGCCCAGGTGCCTGCACCGGCAAGTTCCCTAAAAGCGTAGGGTAAAAAGACATACAAAGGGGGGAGTCAAGTAAAGGAAATAACGTTGCAATCATTGCCCAGAATAAAAGTTATATTACAAGGATAGCTTGTCGCGGCTCTAATAGTTTGTTTTCATAACATGCCAAACAGCGACAAGGAAAGAAGAAATGGGCGGCCTAATCTATGCGATCGCCTTCGACCCTCTTGATCCCGCTCACCTTGTCCACAATGGGTGCGACAAGGGCCTTGAGCTCCTCCAGATCGGCCTCCGGCGGCAAGGTCCTGAGGATGTTGGTGAGGCGGAGGCCCGGATTGCGGAAGGCCACCTTCATCAACACTTTCTCGAGGGCTCCTGCGCAGATCTTGCGCGATTCATCGGCCAGCTGCTTGGGGATCCTCTCCCGGAGTCGCTGGAGGGCTGTCGCCACGCCCTTGAAGAACAGGACGAGCTTGGCGCTGGGCTGGAGGTTGTCGTCGGAGGGATACCCAAGATCCACCATTCCCAGCTGCGCCAGCTCCTTGTCGATATCTGTGGCGGCGTTCACCAGACTCTCCGTCCAGTGCGTCACAGTCTCCCTGAAGGCATTCTGGGCGACGGCAGCGCTTTCCAACAGCGCCTTGTCGGCCTTGATCTCCTCCTTCAAGGCCGCCTCCCGCTTCTTGGCGCTGTCCAGAGTCTTGGTCAAAGTGGTTAGCTTCAACTCAAGATCCACGTTGGAGACCTTGGCGGCGCTGAGCTCTCTGCCCTTCTCGGCGAGATCGGCTTCTAGCTGCGCCACCTTCGTCTTCAACTCTTCCTTGGCGGCTTTGGCGGCGGCGGCGGCGTCCTCTGCTTGTTTGAGGGCTTCGCCGAGCTTTCCCTCGCGCGCGGCAAGC